>NC_142949.1:20682290-20737290 GCF_046866305.1 Octopus bimaculoides | reverse complement strand
GTATGGATTGGTAAAATATTAGTATCAAATACTAACCAGTCAGAAAGAATATCGATGATATGAAAGTTGAGAAGATATGAGAAATCTTGTCCAATTATCTGAACACATCTACTTCAATAGCCGAGGTTGATTTGGGCGGCAGAGAATGAAAAGATAAAAAAGCAAAAACGTGTCAGAACATTTTGTGTGGTTAGTAAAATTTGCGTTGTTTTGATATATGTCTTCTTTGGAATAGAACAATAATTCAAGTTGGAAACCGTTTTTGTTAATTCCAGAGGAATGATAAGGAAATATATGATGGGAATAAAAATCTATCTTTGATAGACATATCAGCAGGGTTACTATGATTAGGGAACACAGGTCTTCGGGAAAGAAAACATGCGATGTAGGAGTCCTGACAGACAACCTGTTATTGTTGTTCTAGATGATACCTGTACATGTATTTTATTATGCGTATTCAAAATATTTACCATTGATATTTCATTACAATCATAAAGACAAATGGACAAGCAGACACATAAGTACATCGTTGCGCAGTTTGACAAGTAGAAAGACGGTTAAATTGAGAGACGCATACAGACTTGTAATTGTCTATATATGAAATTGTCTGGTTGTATGTGTATGTGTTTTCTAATACTCGTTTTTAATGAAAAGTAATTAAGTTTTAAACTAATTAGTTTTTAGAATTAATCAGATTTCACAGCAAGGTTTTGAATTTCGACATTTTTTAAAAAGAAATATGAAATATTAATTGCATTCCAACAAGTTAAAAGCATAAAAATGGTGAACCGTTGGAGATTATCAGACAAAAAATAGTGATTTTCAGTTCATCCTGTTTGTGTTAATGTTAGTTGTTTGTTAAACGTTATTATTGAGATTTTCTCTTTTGTCTACGAGTCGTTACTGCCGAAGGGTAAAGTGTGGAACAGAAGAATTAAAAAAGAAACAAAAACCTCCCACAAACGTGGAAATAATTTAGAAGAGTTTAATGATATTTTGTATGCATTAATTCATCTTGCTGTTATTGATTTCGATTATTATTATTATAATTATTATTATCATTATTATTATTATTATTATTATTATTATTATTATTATTATTATTGTTGTTATTATTATTATTATTATTATTATTATTATTATTGTTTACTGTTGCTGTTGTTTTCATTGGCCATGTTGTTTTCTCTATAATAATGATAATGATGATGATAATAATAATAATAATAATAATAATAATAATAATAATAATAATAATAATAATAATAATAATAATAATAATAATAAGAAGAAGAAGAAGAAGAAGAAAAATATCGTCACTGTTATTGTAATTGACTGCTAATTTGATAGACGTGATTTCATATTCCACTTAGAGATTCTAGATTTTGCCAAATGAAAATTCATGCCGCGAAGAATAGGTTTTAAATTTATTCTTATGCACGGTGTCTCAGCAGTCTAGAATTTGCGTAAACGGAGTTTAGAAATAAATATAGCTTTTTCTATTTAATCTTCTCGACACATACTCATAGCGAAAACATTGAACGTTCATCTAAACATACACAAAAATAATGGGCGAACAATCAACTTCGGAGTGTATTTTAATAGAAGCAAACCCAAGATATTTTACGGCAAAACACGCTGCGTCTAAAATTGCATTTCTAAGTACGATAATAAAATTGCGAACAATTCCAGTGAGTTCTTGGGTGAAAAAAGCAACATTCCCTGACACAAGTATTTTATCTAAAGTAAATATTTCTTTAATTTGTAAGTAAACTGCTTCTCTTTAGAAAATACATAAAAAAATGAACGCTGCATGGTATTCGACTGGACAGAGGAACAGCAGTTTCGTAGTAGTGTGTAATGAAAACAAAGATTTTTTGACTTAAAATCATTACTCAGGACCACAAAGTACGAAGGTTATTAATTTTTGTATTCCTAAACTTAAAGAAGCTATTGATGATCATTCACTAGAAGGCTCACATGAAATATTTCTAGTTCTCACAGTGAGTAACACACACACTTAAAGCCACACACGCACACACACATACACTCACACGCATACACAAGCAATTTGCAATTTGAACCAGAGAATGTGCACGTGACAAGTAGGACTCAACGTGCTCTATGAAATGAAATATACTTTATTGTGAAATGAGAATGCAGTAAGTTACAAAATAGCCGGAACTAAATGAGAGCAAATTAGTTTTCAGTGAAATATGAGACTTTTTTTTGCAGGAGAGGCAGTCATAAAAGTTCTAGATAATTGTACTTTCAGTATATCATAGCTATGCGTCTAATAAGCTAAACTACCAGCATTTATTCTTCCCGATGGAAGGAGACAGCTGTAACAGCACTTTGAACACACCCTACTTAACACCGCTTGTTACAGATGACTAGTTTGCCGTGAAGGCAGTTTGGATGCTCGCTTTGCAATCTTTTTCTAAAATTTAAACCGGAGGAAAACTAAACGCTACAGAAACTTATAATGTTCCAGACCGCTTACGGTTTAATTTTTACGTGCTGAACATAAGTTTTTTGCTGGCACACGAGGACTGTAGAGGGTATTGAGAAACGATGAGAGGTGCGAATGGGAGAAAGACTTCAGATCATCACTACTGGTTGAGAAAATCTGCAGTTTTCTGGAGGAAGACCGTTATGTGTTAATAAAGACAATAAACATGAGATTTTGAGATAATGAGGCAACTGCATACATAATTATTCATTAAAATCTGAAGATGCGTTTAAATTTGTGCACAGTTTGCTTCCACAGTGCTCAGTGACGACAAAAATAAAAGATACTTTGGGGATCTATGAAGAAAGCTGGATCTTATATTAGGATCCAGAGAGCAAGATACAGATTACATAATGGAAGCATCCTGACCCAAGAATGCCAAGAAAAATAAGTCCACCGGGAAGCTAATAACGGTTCCCTTTTGCGATCGCAAGGGAATCATCTACATCCACTGTGCTTTCTCTAGCCAGACGGTAAAAAAGAGTAATTTGTGAAGGTTTTGAGGTTATTCAAGAAGAGATATCATTGCAAAAGACCGGAAATCCTATTTAAGGCTAACGCACCAGTGCACAAGTTCATCTTCGCAACTAACAGAGATGGCTATCAAAATTGTCCCTCATCTTCACTACAATTCAGACTTTACTCAAGCGACTTTTGGCTGTTTACCAAGTTAAAAGAGAACATCCGTGGGTACGTAAGGGCTGTGACAAGGGTTCGGGTTACCTTCACATTGAAAGATCTCCATGGGCCTTCACGAAGTGGCTGGAGTGCTACAGCAAATGCACTGAACGTAGAGAATCGATCATATTTTGAAGATTAGAAGGTTTACTTATTTGAAATTAATAAATGTCTCTTGAAAAACTTCTGGAATACCCATTGTAAAATATATTCAAATTCATGGTTAATACTTTAATTTATAAAATTGTGCAATCAAAATGTGATTAGTAACGAAACACTAGTTTGTAGTTACTTTTACATTTGTTCAAAAGTGTAAATTCCTTGAAAATACCTTGAATATTCCGTCGTAATTTCTGACGATGAAGTGGTCAATTATCGGTTGCGTTCTGTCATCAATTTCAAAATAATATTCATAGATACAATAATGTATGAATATTAAACTATTTTAAATACTGTCATATTTGGACACAAGGAATAATAATTTCGGCCTTAAGTTTTCCTGTTTCGAGATATTTTCTGTACCGGTTGCCTAACATTTCTTCATCCCACAATTATAGAGTTGTATCTATTTTCGTGCCTTCACTTTTATTTTGTATAAAATATTGATTCAGTTGGACTGTTTACCAGGACTGTTGTTAAGTAAATGCTTGGAAGAGCAAGTAGACTAGAAACGGCTGACTTGTTCGAGAAAAAGTGAACAGTGAATAAGCAAATTGCTTTCAACCAATACGTTCGGTAAATCTTGATGGACAGTAATTTGTAAGAAGAGGCCAACAGTTGCAATAAATAAGTAGCCGAGAGCGTAAAAGATTACTATCGGCTGCCATTTTGTCTTGCAGAGACGTCAAGTAAAAAGTGTAATAAATAGAGAAGCAGAAAGAGAGAAGACGTGTCTAAATATATAGGAAACGTCTTTGCCGTTTTTTATGCTTTATTACTGTAAGTTAAAGTATGGCAGAACATTCACTCACTTGTTACTACCTTTCTATCACATACTTACACGTACACACGTACACACACACACACACACACACACACACACACACAAATATGTATATATGGATGTATATATATGTGTGTGTGTATATATATATACATATATATACATGTATATATATATATATATTAAATATTTATATTATATATATATTTATATACGTATATATATAATATAATATACATATATATATATATATATATATATATATATATATATATATATATATATATATATATATATATATATATGTATTCATAAATGTACAGTGTTTGTATACATATGCATTTGTCTACATATATGTTTTAGTGAGAGTGAGTCACTGTCTGTCGTTGTTTATAATCTATTGTAAGTGCTGACAGTTACTGTGACAAGTCTTTGATTTTGAACAGAATATAATTGCACCTGAAAAAATATGACCATATTTTTCAGTCTCTTGAGAAGTCATTAGTGATAGATTCTTACTTTATTTCTTCTCTTTATTTTTACCGCAGTTTCTCTCACTTTCACTTCCATAAACTTTATTCTTTATCATGCTTTTCTACCTCGTCTTTTATGTCTCTACCAAACTGGAAGCTGCTATTATTTGCTATTCAGTTCTATCAATCACAAATCGTGTCTATACAAAAATATCAAATGAACTTGTTTAGATCTAAATAACACAAAATACTCGCCAATAAATGTTAAAGATTGCAGCCAAATTTTTGAATTATCATTGTTTTCACTACGCTACTAAAACAAAAGAATAAATTGTACTAGAGGCTTCTACTGCTTCTGTTGCTGCCAGTAGTAGTAGTAGTAGTAGTAGTAGTAGTAGTAGTAGTAGTAGTTTCTGATTGGCATTAGAATCTGGAACATTTTATTTGGCCAACGCTAAAGTTTTATGTGCTGTCAATATATGACTTGGTCTTATCAAGTATATTTCATATTATTGAAAGGCATGTTACCTCATAGAATTTAATTTCTTGACGAATTGTAACAGAGACTATTCTCATATATTATTGTGTTGAGAGATTAGAGGAAGTGATCTTTGAAAGTGTTCGCAGTCAGAACCTTCTGGAAGTTAAATGGTTGCTTGGTGCACGCCTTTTATTCACAGACAGATGTATATAGTTAAAGCATGGCTGCTTGAATCGTAAATAGATCTCCCGACCTCAGTTCACTACTGAAAATACATGAAGCTTTAAATGTGTTGTGGTGATAGATATTAACACCCCTGTGTGATTAAAAGGTGGATCCGTCGAACTCTTGTAAAGTGTAACATGTGAGAGAAGAGAAAAAAACGTTGGAGTCTCGCGTGTTGGCAATCGGACGTTACGTATGTGAGTACATCGCTTTACCCGGCTTCGTTAAAATTATATAACCGCAACAAAGGATATGAAAGAATGTTACTTCATAACATTGTCCAAAAATCACTTTAAATCACTAAAATGACTTTTTTTTACTTCATGATACAAACAAGGCTGTAGACACTAACTGCAACTGGTACTTGTGCCAAGAGACTTCTGTGATTTAAATATGGTGTCTCATTATAAAGTGATGCTAAACGTACGTTATTGAAACGTGACCATGTAGATTTTGTTACCGTTTATCCATACAAATAAACTATCACTGTCTTGTATTATAGTGTTATTTTACAAGCAGACTAAAACAATTTAAATCGACAGGACTGTCTACTCTGTAAACACTCCCCATTCACAATGTGTAATGGCAACTTCAGAAATTGAATGCACAGAATATAAAGAGAATTTTTTACACAAACCTATTCAATTACAAATTCAGAACCATCAAATAATCCGGTGATCAACAAATGTTAACTTGCCAGACTGGCGAAACCCTGCCCAAATAGCAGTAGCCTTCTTACTAAAACATCTCTTATCCTTCACTCGCGCTAGAACGCCGGTTGTGTCTCGGCAAGTGATTGTAACACACATATAAATTCAAAGTGAATAATAATAATAATAATAATAATAATAATAATAATAATAATAATAATAATAATAATAATAATAATAATGGTTTCAAACTTTGGCTCAAGGCTAGCGATATCATGAGAGAGGACTAGTCAATTACCTCGATCTCGGAGCTCAACTGATCTTTTGTTTTATAGACCCCGAAAAGATACTTTTTAGATGGCAGCTATAAACAGACCAAGTTTTGATATATTTCACTTTAAGACGGCAAACTGGCTGAATCGTTAGCACACGGACAAAATGCTTACTGGCATTTCGTCCGTCTTTACTTTCTGAGTTCAAATTCAGCCAAGATCGACTTTGCCTGTCATCTTTTCAGGGTCGATAAAATAAAGTATAAGTTAAGCTCCGAGATCGATGTAATTGACTAGTTCCCTCCCCTGAATTCACTAGCCTTGTGCCAAATTTTGAAGCCATTATTATTATTGTGGAAGGCGTGCTGGATGCCGAAGTATCGTTCACTTGATAACAATGGCAATTGTCTATTTTTTTTTTGCCTCTGTATACCTACTGGAAGAGTTACCTCAATCCTATAAAATATTATTATTATTATTATTCAGTAGTTTTATTTTTATAACGAACTTTCACTTCACTACCGAGCGCAGCTCTGTCCGCCTTGGGTATGTGCTGTGGTTTGCTGTGGCGCTCTTATGTTTACTGTATTGAAAGTGTTTTGCGTAGAATGTGTGCAGTACCCAGTAGTGCAATTTTCTGTATGTTATATATATTTTTAAGTCCTGGTGTTTTTGTTACGTATTTGTCTGAATATTTTTTTTATTATACCTAAGGCACCTACTATGATAGGAATTGTTTCTATTTTTAGATTCCACATTCGAGTTATCTCTATTTCCAGGTCTTTGTATTTTGAAAGTTTTTCCATTTCTTTCAGAGAAACGTTGTCATCTGCTGGTATTGATACATCAATTAGAAGGCATCTTTTTGCTTCATGATCTTTGACAACTATATCTGGTCTATTTGCCTTAATTTCTCTATCTGTGTGTATTGGCATATCCCAGAGTATGGTTGCTTTCTCGTTTTCTGTGACCTTTTCTGGCATGTGTTTATACCATCTTTTTTCTGTTGCTTTTCCATAGTGTTGGCATAGCTTCCAATTATTATTATTATTGTTCAGTAGTTTTATTTTTATAACGTGCTTTCACTTCACTACCGAGCGCAGCTCTGTGCGCCTTGGGTATGTACTGTGGTTTGCTGTGGTGCTCTTATGTTTACTGTATTGAAAGTGTTTTGCGTAGAATGTGTGCAGTACCCAGTAGTGCAATTTTCTGTATGTTATATATATTTGTAAGTCCTGGTGTTTTTGTTATGTATTTGTCTGAATATTTTTTTTTATTATACCAAAGGCACCTACTATGATAGGAATTGTTTCTGTTTTTAGATTCCACATTCGAGTTATCTCTATTTCCAGGTCTTTGTATTTTGAAAGTTTTTCCATTTCTTTCAGAGAAACGTTGTCATCTGCTGGTATTGATACATCAATTAGAAGGCATTTTTTTTCTTCATGATCTTTGACAACTATATCTGGTCTATTTGCCTTAATTTCTCTATCTGTGTGTATTGGCATATCCCAGAGTATGGTTGCTTTCTCGTTTTCTGTGACCTTTTCTGGCGTGTGTTTATACCATCTTTTTTCTGTTGTTATTCCATAATGTTGGCATAGCTTCCAGTGTATATAGGTCCCAGCTCTGTCGTCTCTGTGAATATATTCCTTCTTAGCCAGGACTGGGCAGCCAGAGATAATATGATTTATTGTTTCTTGTCGATCTCCACATATTCTACAGTTACTTGTTATATTTCTTTTCATTATGTGTTTTTGGTAATTTCTGGTGGGGAGGCTTTGGTCTTGTGCAGCAATTAAAAATCCTTCAGTCTCTGCTTTGAGTCCTGAGCTTCTCAGCCATTGCTGGGATTTTTCTCTGTCTATTTCTTTCGCATTTAGTTTAGCCCAGTATTTACCATGTAGGGGCTTTTCTTGCCATCGTTTTATCATGGTCCGTTGCTGTTCTAGTTTTAGTTTGGATTTCATTTGTTTTATAGCTTTTGTTGTTTCTTCTTCTTCTTCTTCGTATTTGTTAGGTAGATTGATTTCTTGTTTGTATTTGTCAGCTTCCTTAAATACTGAAAACAGTTTTTTGTTTTGCTCGTGTTTTGTGGCTATTTGTATTAGTTTCCCTTGCTTCTGGAGTAGGTATTTTTGCAGTCCTATGGTGGTTATTTTATAATAGTTTTCTAGCTGTATAAGACCCCTGCCACCTTCTGTGCGTTGTATATATAGCCTTTCTATGTCAGATTTTGGGTGGTGCATCCTATATCCTGTCATTATTTTTCTTGTTTTTCTGTCTATTTTACATAGTTCGTTTAGTGTCCAGTTAAGGATGTTGTAGCTGTAGCTTATATCTTATTATTATTATTATTATTATTATTATTATTATTATTATTATTATTATTATTATTATTATCATTATTATTATTATTATTATTATTATTATTATTATTATTATTATTAGGAAAGACTCTCGGATAGTTCGTAATTACTGGTTATTCTTTGCATGAAAGCAGGCAACAACAAATCACGAAATTCTTCAAGTGGTGCCTTCTCCTGTGACTTGAAGAAACAATACTCTCCTTAGAATGCAAGCTGTCCCCAGCATTGCTGTCTTCTGGATAATATTTCGAGCCTGACAGCAAGTCCAATATTCTTAATGTGTTGCTCAAAGGCCTCGGAAACTGCTCCTACTGCTCCAATTACCACCGGTATCACCGTTACATTCCTCATGCCCCATAACTTTCCTATCTCATTCCGCAGTGGCTGGTATTTCTCAATCTTTTCTGTTTCCTTACATTTCACCCTCAAATCTCCTGATATTGCAACATCTATTATCTTTACTTCTTTTTCATCTTTATAGATGAGCACGATATCTGGTGGTCTCGCCTCTATGACTTGGTCGCACTACGTATTAAAATCCCAGAGTATTTTGTAATGTTCGTTTTCCATTATTCCCTCTGGCTAGTGTTCATTCCATTGTTCGGCTCTCTCGAGGTTTGCTTTACTGCACAACAGCCAGTGGACATGTCTGGCCACATTGTCATGTCTCCTTTTATATTCGCGTTGTGCGAGCTTTCAGCACTCACTAACAATATGGCTTATACTTTCTCCCTTCTCAGAGCACTGTGGTGAGTCAGTAGTTTTATCAATGTGATATTTGGAGTTTCTTTTCTGAGAGCTTGTTCTTGAGCGCTGCAGACTAATGCCTCAGTGGTCCCTTTTAAGTCGCCTTTCTGCAGCCATTGCCAGGTTTTATTCCAATCTATCTCATCTTTATTCTTCAAGACCTGATTGTGCATTTTCCTGTCCTATCAAATTTTCTTCATCTGTTCTCTCTGGTCTTTCTTAAATTGTGTCGAATCTCTTAAAGTTTTCTGCATTTTCACTGATTCAATCATTTTCTCTTTAGTCCTCTTGACATACCAGGCCAGGCTATTCTCCTCTTCCCTTACACAACCTTCGCAACACACTAATCTCCGCCCTCCTCGTCTTCTTCTCCCTTATCATTATTATTATTATTATTATTATTATTATTATTATTATTATTATTATTATTATTATTATTATTATTATTATTATTATTATTATTATTATTATTTTATGTTTGACTTTTGTTTTGTATTTGTACAAGTTGGATCCAAGTCTCACCCAGAGACTTCAAGAGACAACAAGTTAGAAGTTCATGTAGGTGTTATGCCTAGGGTACCATATATTTGGATTTGTACAGTTTTGTTCTAGTGAATGTTTAAGAAACCATAAGAAAATTATGTGTTTGCTTTAAAATTTGAGATCACATAGACAGTATTTTACGTAGGATATGGGCAGTTCCCATGAGCACTGTCTTTTGAACTTCAGCCATTTTGGGGTTTCCTGGTATCTGAGCTAGGTAGTAATCAGCCCGTTTCGCTGTCATTCCCAGGGCACCTATGACAATAGGTATTGTTTTCGTCTTCAAATTCCACATTTTGCTAATTTCTATTTCAAGATCTTTATATTTGCTCAGTTTTTGGTAGGTCTTGACAGATACGTTTATATCGATTGGGACAGTCATATCAATGAGGAGGCATGATTTTTGTCTGAAGTCTTTCAGTATGATGTCTGGCCTATTTGCGTCTATCTTTCTGTCAGTTTGAATGGTGAAGTTCCAGAGGAGTGCAATGTGATCATTTTCAAGTACTGGGGGTGGTTTGTGTTCCCACCAGTTTTTATCATGGGGCAAGTCCAGGTTTTTGCATATTACCCAGTGAATATATTGTGTAGCTCTATCATGCCTGTTGAGATACTCTGTAGGCGCAAGCAGACTGCACATGGAGACAACATGATCGATGGTCTCATTTTGTTGTTGGCATATACGACATAATAGGGAGCTGCCGTTCTTTAATATGTTGGCCTGGTAGTTCTTTGTAGGTAGGCATTGATCTTGGGCTGCTATGATAAACCCCTCTGTTTCTGATTTCAAGCCAGAGGCCATTAGCCATTGGTGGGTAAGGACTTTGTCAATATCTGCATTATTCGCTCTCTTTGGGTATTTGCCATTGAGAGATTTTCCATGCCATTTTTCAGTCATAATATCTAAGGCAGCAATTTTTGCACGGGTTTTCAAGCGCTTAGCTTTTTCTACGGGTGTTTCTAGTTCGTCTAATTCTTGAATTTGTTGCACTTGGAATTCACTTAGATAGTCCTTTGCCTGTTTTGTTACTGAGTAAGATGATTTCTTGCTTTCATGTTCTAAGACAAGTTTTAGCATCCACTCCTCAGAGTTTTTCAGATAGGTGTCTAGGCAAATTGTGGTTACCTTCATTGATAATGCCAGCTGTAGAAGTCCTCGGCCTCCCTCTTTTCTTGGTAGATAAAGACGTTCTATATCTGCCTTATGGTGGTGCATTCTATGCATTGTCAACAGTTTTCGTATTTTTCTGTCAGCATTACATATTTCAGTAATTGACCAGTTAACGATATTGAAACTGTAAGTCACGACTGGTATGGCTAGAGCATTGATCGCTTCGATCCTGTTTCTCGCGTTCAGCTCTGTCTTCAGTATTGCTCTCACCCTGCGATAACATTCTCTTCTGATCCTTTCCCTCATCACTGAATGCTTGATATTGTCCCCTTCAATTACCCCTAGGTATTTGTAGCTCTCCGCTGGTTCTATATTATTATTATTATTATTATTATTATTATTATTATTATTATTATTATTATTATTATTATTATTATTATTATTATATGTTTAACTTTTGCTTTGTATTTTTACAAGTTGTCTCCAAGTTTCACTCAGAGACCTCAAGAGACAACAAGTTAGAAGTTCACGTAAGCGTTATGCTTAGGGTGTCATATATTTGGTTTCATACATAGTATTGTTCTAGAGAATGTTTAAGAAACCATGAGTACTATCTTTTGAATTTCTGCCATTTTGGGGGTTTCCTAGTATCTGAGCTAGGTAGCATTCTACCCCTTTTGCTATCATTCCTAGGGCACCTATGACAACAGGTATTGTTTTAATCTTCAGGTTCCACATGTTGCCAATTTCTATTTGAAGATCTTTATACTTGCTCAGTTTTTTGGCAGGTCTTGACAAATACGTTTATACTGATTAGAACAGCCATATCAATGAGGAGGCATGATTTTTGTCTGAAGTCTTTCAACATAATGTCTGGCTTTTTGCATCTATCTTACTGTCAGTTTGAATGGTGAAGTGCCAGAGGAGTGAGATGTGATCATTTTTAAGCACTGGAGGTGGTTTGTATTCCCACTAGTTTTTATCATGGGGCAGGTCTAGGTTTTTTACAAATTACCCAGTGAATATATTGTGCAGGTCTATCATGCCTGTTGAGATACTCTTTAGGTGCAAGAAGACTGCACATGGAGACAACATGATCAATGGTTTCAGTTTGTTGTTGACATATACATGTTGGGCAGCTGCCGTTCTTTAAAAGTGGTGAATGCAAATCTGTTTGCAATATCGTAGTTAATATATAAATGATGTCAAATTCTTGTGGTGTAGAACAATATACGTTTTCGACATTGTAACTTTCCTGAATCCTATAATTATGGATTCTAATTTATCAGGACATTGAATATGTAAAGTCATACACTGACTTATAGTTTATCCAGTCAAACGCGGTGGCAGAATCGTTAGCACGCCGGAGAAAATGATGAGTGGCATTTCGTTCCTCTTCACGTACTGGGTTCAAATTCTACTGAGATCGACTTTGCTTTCCATTCTTTCAGATAATTGTTGTACCAGTCTGATATTGGGGGACGACTGAGCCACATCCCCACAATCTTTTGTAGGAAAAGAAATCACTTTTCGGCTTTTTTTGGTCGAGATTAACGTATAGTATGTAACTTCTTCCGTGTCTGTCCGATGTAATCTTATATTGTCTTGTTTTTCCTCCTTTAAAAGTCATGAAAGACTCCCCTACAAATCTGATGCCCTTCAGGTAGGAAATGATATCTTTTGGGGGGGTGTTGCTGTGCCTTCTTAGTGTTAATGTTAAGATTTTCTAGAAGTTATAAAGACTTATGGTTGGTCTATACTTTTCGCGAGTCATTTTATCTTATGTCTTTGGCTAGAGGAATGTTTATCATTTCTTCAGCTACTTTGATATCTGGAATAGGCATCAGTAAAGCTGGAGGTGTTCCATCGAGAAATAATTCAACGTTACTTCTTGAGGCGATTTCCCATATCTGTTTCCCAAAATGGTTTTCTCCTATAATACCTTCCAATCCTTCATCTGCCACATAAAACTCTTTTTGTTTTCTAATTACTCCACAAAGTCCTTCTCTTTAAACATTTTTGCGTATTTGTTTCATTTGTTTGTGTGAAATTTTCCATTCGCAACTTTTTCTGTCTACCTCTAGACATAGCTTTTGTTATGTCCACCTCTAGACATAGCTTTCGTTATGCTTTTTGTGGGGGAGATCAAAATTCTGCTAGCTATATCTTGTGTGGAATAATTTCTTCCAAAACAAGATAGGTTTATCTTCTATAACGTGCCTCATTTGAAATCTAACATTCTATTTCTGCTACACTCACCGTTATAAGTATGTCATTTATTAGCTCCTTAACAACTTCCTAACGTATGATGCGCTTGTTTAGTTAAGGCCCCGATCCCATGTTGAATGTCATCTTGGTAAATCGTACATTATTACATTTGTATTTTGATTCAAAAGTTTATCTTTTTCTGAACGCTATGTTGTGTCGACTGTTATAGTTTGAAGACTTCCGCACCCAGATACACGACGGAGAACACTCAATTGCATTGGTGTTACAGAACAAGAAATTGTGGACCTACCGTAGCTAATTGAGGGCAGAGATATTGAGGCATCATTATGAGATGCATCTTGGTTGTGGCTGCTTGAAACTGATAATGATCTGTAAAGAATATTTATAAAACTTTAATTATTATATCTATTATTCTAGAATTGCACAAATCTTTCCAGGTCATTGATCACTATATTTTGTCACTAGTTTGAACAGACGATCCATAAAACTAAAGTAAGCACAGAGCAATGTTACACAATTAATATCATGATCAAACTGTAGCTTTGGTTAGGACAAAATCATTGTGAATCTGCCCAAAATTTATTTCTTTAAATAAAATTTCTGTACATAACAATCTTTCCCCGAATGCGTGATATATTTAAAATAATCAATATCAATATCGGGGTCAAGGGCACTATTTTAAAATGTTTATTTTCGTATTCATTCATTATTTTTCTTGGAATAATTTCCGTTGCACTTTCTGCTATAACATTTCTTATTAGAGGGTTTTATTATTTTTGTTTTATCTTGTTTAATTTTTACTGTTAAATTGTTTCTCTTAATTTTTAAGTTTTTATTATCTTGGACATTAAAAGCTGCGGATGTTTACGGAGACCTTTATAACCGAACGGACACAATCGTTTGTGCGTCGGACATAGTGTTTAGCGCAATGAACGAAGTGTGAAAATGTTGATAGAAAGAAGGAAAAAAAATGAAACAATAGAAAGAATAATACAGTCGTACAAAATTTAGATATATATATATACTTACATATAAGACACCAAATTGTACGTACGCCGCTATATTTTATATATGAAAAAATATAAAATGGGACAAGAACGCAAAACATCCAGACAGTTAGGTGATACAAAAAAAGGGACAACAAAGCATCCAGATAGACGATACAAAGAAAAGAAGGACGGGTCATTTGGAGTTTTCATTCTTCAGTCGAGTAACAGATTATCTTTGTAGTTTCTGGTTATACTCGAGATTGCTCCAATCTGGCCAGCCCCAAGGAAAAACTAAGCTAAGAGCATTAGATTCCTTGGAAGAAAGCAGCGAATGTATTCGAAAACAAGGACGGAAAGAAACAGAGAAATGTTACACAAATACAAAAGCAATTAACAGGTCGTAACAACAGGTGTCTTTCGACTAAGGACGAATTAAATTAAGCTGGCGTGTGTGGAAGTAAAGCCTTAAGGCATGGACAACAGATTTAACAGGCACGGGAAGGAATATAGATGTTGCACGGATGGTAGTCGAACGAAGAAAGGTTAGGCCTGGCCGAACACCGGTCACTTGGAGAAAGAAGAGAGAGAAGTAGAGGAAGAGAGATAGACGAATGTATACTATTTATATTATACATATATGTGTGTGTGTATGTATATTATTATTGTTAACTATTCTATTCATAATTAAAACAGAACAAGGTAAGTTGGCCTTTTCCAAGGCCAAGGTCTCTCGTTGGCCGCTCGTAGTAGTAAACACATTTGACCTCAGATGACTGCAATGCTGTGACGCTTCTTTTGCTCCTTGTTCGCATTACTACTGCTTGGTACTGTTGCTACTACTACTACTACTACTACTACTACTACTACTACTACTACTACTAATAATAATAATAATAATAATAATAATAATAATAATAATAATAATAATAATAATGATAATGTAGAAAATGTAGAAAACGCTAACATCTGTCTTGACTGAATATACCTATCATTTTTTAATAGAAAGTGGCATATTCCCTAATGAGCAAAATGGATGTAAACGTGGTTTCTATGGTTGTAAAGATCAGCTACTCATCAATAAGATGATCTCTCCCACTACTCATCTTCGTGATCAGAGATGCATAATCATCAGCCACCGAGGGACATGCTGAACTGGTTATGGTCAAACAACTGACAAGCAAACATGTGGTATTTTGTAGAATATTTGCTGTAGCCCATCTTTTATACCAAGACAAAACAATGTACATGATAACACTTCCAATCACTTAAGATCAGAAACCATGAGAGCCAGTGCTTGCTACTGCATCAGGGCTTATTATTATTATTATTATTATTATTATTATTATTATTATTATTATTATTATTATTATTATTATTATTATTATTATTATTATTATTATTATTATTATTATTATTATTATTATTATTATTATTATTATTCAGTAGTTTTATTTTTATAACGTGCTTTCACTTCACTACCGAGCGCAGCTCTGTGCGCCTTGGGTATGTGCTGTGGTTTGCTGTGGTGCTCTTATGTTTACTGTATTGAAAGTGTTTTGCGTAGGATGTGTGCAGTATCCAGTAGTGCAATTTTCTGTATGTTATATATATTTGTAAGTCCTGCTATTTTTGTTATGTATTTGTCTGAATATTTTTTTATTATACCTAAGGCACCTACTATGATAGGAATTGTTTCTGTTTTAGATTCCACATTCGAGTTATCTCTATTTCCAGGTCTTTGTATTTTGAAAGTTTTTCCATTTCTTTTAGAGAAACGTTGTCATCTGCTGGTATTGATACATCAATTAGAAAGCATTTTTTTTCTTCATAATCTTTGACAACTATATCTGGTCTATTTGCCTTAATTTCTCTATCTGTGTGTATTGGCATATCTCAGAGTATGGTTGCTTTCTCGTTTTCTGTGACCTTTTCTGGCGTGTGTTTATACCATCTTTTTTCTGTTGTTATTCCATAATGTTGGCATAGCTTCCAGTGTATATAGGTCCCAGCTCTGTCGTGTCTGTGGATATATTCCTTCTTAGCCAGGACTGGGCAGCCAGAGATAATATGATTTATTGTTTCTTGTCGATCTCCACATATTCTACAGTTACTTGTTATATTTCTTTTCATTATGTGTTTTTGGTAATTTCTGGTGGGGAGGCTTTGGTCTTGTGCAGCAATTAAAAATCCTTCAGTCTCTGCTTTGAGTCCTGAGCTTCTCAGCCATTGCTGGGATTTTTCTCTGTCTATTTCTTTCGCATTTAGTTTAGCCCAGTATTTACCATGTAGGGGCTTTTCTTGCCATCGTTTTATCATGGTCCGTTGCTGTTCTAGTTTTAGTTTGGATTTCATTTGTTTTATAGCTTTTGTTGTTTCTTCTTCTTCTTCTTCTTCGTATTTGTTAGGTAGATTGAGTTCTTGTTTGTATTTGTCAGCTTCCTTAAATACTGAAAACAGTTTTTTGTTTTGCTCGTGTTTTGTGGCTATTTGTATTAGTTTCCCTTGCTTCTGGAATAGGTATTTTTGCAGTCCTATAGTGGTTATTTTATAATAGTTTTCTAGCTGTATAAGACCCCTGCCACCTTCTGTGCGTTGTATATATAGCCTTTCTATGTCAGATTTTGGGTGGTGCATCCTATATCCTGTCATTATTTTTCTTGTTTTCCTGTCTATTTTACATAGTTCGTTTAGTGTCCAGTTAAGGATGTTGTAGCTGTAGCTTATAACTGGGACAGCTAAAGTGTTGATACCCATTATCTTGTTTTTAGCATTGAGCTCTGTTTTTAGTATTGATCTAACTCGTCTATAGTACTCTTTCTTTATTTTTTCTTTCATTTGTGTATGTTGTATCCTATCTAGTTCATTGACTCCTAAATACTTATATGGTTGGCTTTCGTCTAGTTCTCTTATTTCATTGGCTTTATCTAGTGTTATATTGCTACTTTTAACTAATTTTCCTCTTTTCAGGGTTGCTTTGGCACATTTTTCTAATCCGAATTTCATTTCTATTTCCTTGGAAAAGCCGTATACTGTCTGTAGTTTATTATTATTATTATTATTATTATTATTATTATTATTATTATTATTATTATTATTATTATTATTATTATTATTATTATTATTATTATTATTATTTTAACTCCTGGGGTCTTGCATCAGTAGCGGGCTTGCTGCTTGCAGCCGACAGCACCATGCTATCTCTTCTTCTCAACTATCTCATACTTTCTGATTATTTTGGCCATGTCAAGGAGACAAACCCTTTTGTAATAGCTCTCCTGGGCACTCTATTCCACCGATTTCTTTTATATTCGTGTTGTTTTCTGATACTATCCCTAAGGACCCAGTGATATTTGTTACTCTCTTAACATTCTCCATTTTCCATACCCGAGTTATTTCCTACTGAAGAGGAATCGATATGTCTATTTTCTCGCTTTCCTTCTTGACAATTCGTGGATCAAAGAGACAAGCAACATAAACTGTATAGCGCATGCGCTTCACCTTCTCCACTATCACGAGTTCAAATTCCACTGAGGTCGATTTTGTCTTTCATCCATTCGGGGTCGATAAAGTAAGTAATAGTTGAATATTGGGGTCCATGTAATCGACAAGTCCCCTCCCCTATAATTGCTGCCCTTGTGACAAAGTTTGAAATTATTATTACTATTATTATTATTATTATTATTATTATTATTATTATTATTATTATTATTATTATTATTATTATTATTATTATTATTATTATTATTATTATTATCATCAAGGTGAGCTGGAAGAATTGTCAGCAGGCCGGGTGAAAGGCTTAGCGGCATTTCGTCCGATTGAGTTCTGAGTCCAGATTCCATCGAGGTCGATTTTGCCTTTAATCATTTCGCGACCGATGAAATAAGTACCAGTTACGCACTGGCGTTGACGTGATCCTCTATCCCCCTCCGCACAAATTCCAGGCCTTTGCCTATAGTAGAAAGGATTTCACTGGTCAACAAAATTAAATGTATTATATTCATTATGAATGCAAACCAACTTTTTTAAACTAACTATTTCATGCTGATTTCGAAGTTTCACTCCATTCATTTACTGCACGTATAAGTGTTTCAGTAGATGCATGCAAATATTTACACATTTTGTACATATGAAATTATTAACGTAATAAATAAGGACGTTATTTTTAGAAAGTAAATGTGTCCATTGAGTTAAGACTCATCACTATCATTCTACTAAGAGTGAATACACAAAAAATGGGTCAGACAAAACAGACAAAGTTAGAGCAACAGGATTAGAATCATTGGGATTTGGATTTCCTGCGGTGTTCCAGATCTCATTGATCACAATAGTGTCCAGCAGTAGCCAGCTAGTATACTGCCATTCCAGAAGGCTTGGTACCGTTTCTCCATAGCACTAATATTCTGGTGAAAATGTTCACCATCTTCATCCTGCTCCAAGTTTATCTGCGAAGAACTCAAGATGGGAGTCCAAGAAGTGTACTTTCAGTGACATGTGACAACCCATTGCTGAGTAACATTTCAGAAGATTCTTTAAGCCATCCCTGTAGTCCATTGCCTTCTTGTTACCCAAGAAATTCTCAGAGATCCAATTGAAAGCATTCTAGGCAGGAAGTTCCAGTTCGTCCCGTTTTGTCTCGAAGTTGACATCTTTGAGTACTTCTCTAATTTGGGGACCGACCAGGATACCCTCTTTCAACTTCACCTGTATGATTTTAGGAAACATTTCTACAATATACTCAAACATTCTGGCATTTCTTTTCTGTAGTGTTTTTACAAACTGTTTCATCAGAATAAGATTAATGAGCAACTGCGGCAATAGGACATTGCATGGATCTCCAAGAGGTGTATTGTTGATGCTAGACTGTCCTGGCTGGTATGATGTTCTTGTCTGCCAGTTTCATTCCGAATAGTGTCTATCAGGTGCCCGACTATCCCATAGACAAAAGAAACAACAGTATTTCATGAAACCTGACAGCATTCCCATTAACATTGTAATGACTTTTAAATCTCCACATATTTTCCATGAGTATCTTTCATAGGCAATGAAATGAAGTAAAAGTTCCATATTCTCATATGATTCATGAAGATGGACGGAGTGGGCAATAGGAATGGAGGGCTTCAAGTTACCATTATGGAGAAGTAAAGCTTTTAAATTTCGCTTTGAAGCTTTAATAAACAAACACCACTCTGCAGGATCATGATTTTGTGATTAACATTCGAAAATCTATCGATGATACTGCGAAAGCAAAGCGGGCTTTCAACAGATTAACATGTTTATAGAACCACATTTCTCAGTCGAAAATTAGTTATACGACCGCCGTGCTCTAGCGGATACTTCTTCAATCTTGATGCCAATAGTTCTGCTTTATCTTTTGAGAGGAATAGGTCTCTGAGAAGGTCATTCAGTTCAGATTGGGAAACTTTCAAAGCTGTCGTCATCAGTCACGTAATCTTCCTCAGCAGCACTATCGTGACAGTCAGCGTCGTGATCTGATGTTGCAATACCATCATCTGGTGGAACTGGAATTGGTAGACGTCAATTGTGATGCACATGTCTCATTGTAGAATCCAAATTGGGATACACAATTTTGTGTTTATTCTTCATAGAAAATCTTGTGAAAAAAATAACAGTCATTAAAATGGTGTCCCTCCATATCACTGGAATGGTAAAAGGCATGGATTTCTTATTATTATTCTAGCAGTCCCGTAAGACTTTTTAGTAAGTTGAGTAAGCTGAGCAGATGAAATGTGGTGCCCATAACTTGACCGTATCTCCAAGAGGACAGTCAAAGTATAGCTTATAAATCTTCTTGATATCTGGTGTTATTGTACGGCTTTGATCTTTCACAATAAATTGTCCACAGACATAACAAGATATATCAGGACGATTTCTATACAGTCTTGACATTGTTAACACTGTAAAACAAATAAGGAAATAGATACAAACGGTTATACTTATACTGAATTTGAGATGATGAAATATTTCATCAGACCAATTATAACTATACAATCTGTGATGTTGAAATACTCATTTCATCAAACAAAACTTGACTGGTTAATTTAATATGATGAAATATTGCATCTCAACTATGCAGCAATGAATAATGTAGTTTATTTTAAAGGTATGTTTCTATGGTTAAGTGAAATATTGGGTTGACAACTAAGTTCCCGTCGTATTTATAAATTTTGGAATTTACTGCGTTTGTAAATTTTGTAATCTATTTTTTTCGAGAATTCTATTTTTGAATCATTTTGGAATCTATTTTGTTTTTTTCTTTCTAGTTAATTTTAATTAATTTTTGTTTATTTTCAGATCATCAAAATGAAATGTCAAGTTAAGAAAAATGAGCATTTTCAACACTTCCTTCTTTTTGCTTTTAATCAAGGTTCTAAGGCCGCAAAAGCTGCTTGCAACATTTGTGCTGTGTATGGAGAGGGTGCCATAGCTGAAAGAACCGCTCGTGATTAGTGTACCAAGTTCAAAAATGGAAATTTTGACCTCAAAGACGCACCTCGTTCTGGCCGTCCAGTTTGAGTTCGATGAAGAGCGATTAAACCAACTTTTGCACGAAAATTCTCGCCAAATGACAAGGGAACTGGCAGAGAAAATGGAATGCTCCCACACTGCTATAGAGAAGCATCTTCACTCCACGGGAAAGTTTCAGAAGTATTGAGCATGGGTTCGGCATGCTTTAAATGACAACAACAAAAATCAACAAGCCACAATCTCCGCTGGTTTGCTTGCTCGTCACTGCTCTACTAATGGTCACAGGCAACAATTTCTTTACTGAATCGTTACTGGCGACAAAAAATGGTGCCTGTACATCAATATTAAGCAGCGTAAGGAATGGCTTAGCCCCGGTAAACAAGCGACACCGCGCGTGAAACAAGATCTTCATCCGCGTAAAACGATGTTGTGCGTATAGTGGGACTGGGAAGGGATTATCCATTACGAATTGCTTGAACGGAACCAAACGGTTAACGCGGAACTCTATGTTCAACAGATGGAACGACTCAACACGGCTATTCAAGGGAAAAGACCTAATCGGCAGCATGGAGTTCTTCTGTTGCATGACAACGCCCGCCCTCATATCGCCAATATGACCAAAGAAGCCATTCAAACGCATGGCTGGGAAGTGCTGCCACACCCGCCGTATTCTCCTGATTTGGCACCAACGGATTTCCACTTCTTTCGATCTATTTCAAATGCTATGTGCGGAGTTCGTTCAATACTGATGCCGAATTGAGAGCTTGGTTGGATCAATTTTTCGAGTCGAAATCGGGTGATTTCTACCAAAGAGGTAATGAAAATCTTGTTGAACGTTGGGAAGAAGTTGTAAAGAACAAGGGTGAATACATTATTGATTAATTATTTGCTATTTTTTTTATTGAACCTTTAAAAAAAACGGCGGGAACGTAGTTGCCAACCCAATGCATACATACACGTCATTAATTGGAATTTCTATACAATGCATGTACTAAAGCTAAAGAGAAACTTTCTCATCTTGAAAAGTGTACGAGATGTCAGAAAGCTAATTGTATATTTGAAATCAACATTAAAAATTACACTAAATACACTCTGATATATGTTTGATGAAAAATACTTGTTGAGCAGTGTTGTTATTGAATGTACATACTGCTGTGTCAATGAAAGTTGGATTATTAAATTTTCTTTCACCAAATTTTTAGAAATTGTGTCCATGAATTATCTTACACCTAATACTTCGGGCATCTTTTTTATTATTTCGTTGATTGCAGTTAAATGTCCACAAATAGATTTGGAAGAGGCGGTCGACAGAGGAGGAAAAGAAGAAAAAATGAAAATTGATTGGGTTTCTTTTAATATTTCTTCTGTAACAACATAATAACTTTGTGCAAGACAATAAATTTCTTGACCGAATAGAATTGCAAAAGCAATATGGAACGTAACGACTTCCCGCGTGTATTTTCAATGCACAATTGCTCAACCAAGCAGCCACCACATAACGCTCGGTAACTTATATATTTATATTGAATGAGGTAAAGAGGAGATTAAAGGCGACATTTCTAGAAATATAGTGAATTGATATGTCTAGCACACACACACACACACACACACACACACACACACACACACACACACACACACACACACACACACACACACACACACACATACACAAACACACAAACACACACACACACAAACACACACACACAAACACACACACACACACACAAACACACACACAAACACAAACACACACACAAACACACAAACACACACACACACACACACACATGCACAAAACACACACACCCACTATCTTTCTCTCTCACACACACTGATATAAGAGTAATTAAGGTGAACTACGTACCACGACCGGTAAGGTAGAAGGAAATGAGGTTATTTGTAAAGTTTTCTTGGGAGGCTCAGCGCCTCACTGAAACTCTGTCATCCCAGGTCGGGAATACTGGTACTAATGAAGAAGTAGATAGCAAGAGACTTCGTTGCGGTTGACTTGTTATGGAGATATCTGCTTCATGCGTGGTGTGGAACATGTGGCATTATAGGTGCACTCTTTTTCACGTTTTGCGGTTTTGAACCGTTGTTGGCGTGTATTCTTCTGCGCATGTATGCTAGTTTCGTTAATTGATATTCGTAGTAAATAAAGAGATAAATCTACAGGAATATGAGTTTTGTTTAAGAATGGTAATTCTGTTATGGGAAATAGACATTATAATTTAGCTGAATAAATACTTTTGTTAAAGTATGTTGCTTTTGGATATTAGATTGGATTGAAAATATTAATGTGTAGATTATGAGTGCATGTAGGGGTAGAAGTGAGGGGTAGGCTTCATACGGGTTAGCATTGTTACTTCCTTACTACAGAGATATAATAGTTAATCCTTCTTAAAAACAATACTAATCCAAAAGTCAAAATCATATCCAATGTAGTCCGAAGGAAAGTGAGAAAAATGTAAAAATCATTTGCCAACAATGCCATCGGCTGGTTTACCAGTATCCTTAATTAAGCTCCGTCATTCATTGCTTATTTCTCTTCCCAAATTTCACGTCAGCTTGCTTTGAATCAGAGTTTATCAAACTAAATTGACCTCAGACGGACAAACTGTGGAACCTATACGCAAACAGGGGTACCACAAACACAAACACACACGCACACACACGCATACATACACGCACAGACACACTCATGCACAAATAACGCATTTATGAATGCATACTTAAAGTATATACATTTAATTCATGTGGGAACACGTTCATATTCATGCATATACTCGAATAATGACTGACAAATCTAGGTAGAGACCGGTAATACAGGTATATATATATATATATATATATATATATATATATATATACACACATATAAACATAATTAAGGGATCAGCAAGCATTTGCTTCACCACATACCGAAGTTCAGAAATAGCAGCTAAAAAAGCTGAGACTCCAACGGTTATGCTTTCAGGTTGTGCCGATGCATGAATGTTCACTCGTTCATGCATGCACAGTTTGCTAGCATAGTCGAATTTACTACTGGAATATCATACCGATGAAGGAAATGGAGTGTTATCGCTCATAATCCAGAAACGCGTATATGATTAACTTTAAATGGTTAGTTTTCATTATTTTTCTTCTTGTTTTTGCCTTTGTGAGTTACAAGTAATGCTATCTGTTGGAGTCTCAGCTTTTTTAGCTGCTATTTCTGAACTTCGGTATGTGGCGAAGCAAATGCTTGCTGATCCCTTAATTATGTTTATAAAAGTATAAGAACTTTTAAATAAGTTCTCCACCGTTAATGGGCTTGGTAAAAATTATTAATTGTTGATTTAATAAATTAATAAATTGATAAACCTTTACCCTTTTAATTTGTAATATATACACATATATATATATATTTATCTTATTCTACTTTCTGTACCTTTCTTTCTGTGATCTATAATTAGTCCAACGAATCTATGGGCAACTCTGTCTGCCTAGTAAAATCTTCAAAATCCTATACATAAGCAATTTCCAGAACTTTCTTCATAGGAAGAGAGACCAAGAAGTATGCATCCCCTAACTTCTTACGGAATGACTTTAAGGTTTTTCCATACCACCACAAATAATTGTGTAACTTTAAGATGATTCATTATTTTGATTGTCGCAATATTTTAATAAATTCCAGTTTTAAGTTAATAGCTGATAACTAAGTCTTACACTCTACATTGCAAGCTGCTGGTCCACCCAGATATTTCCTGTGGTTCCTTCACCAACGCTTGGTCTGTCTTCAGATCTCTGATTTCCTATCTCAAAGTAGAACTTGTACTTCAAAAGCATTCATTATAACTGACCCCTATCCACTTTACATCGACCGGCACTGAACAATTCTGGAATGCCCATTATAACCACCCAGTTGCATTCAAATAATGGATTTATAGAAGTCCTAGAAAGCTTTGAATTGGTTTAATTAATGGCACTCGTATTAGAAACGAGTATATTTATTTCAATAACTATTTCTACATAGCGAAACTGATTCGCTATTGCAAGGCAGTAATGCTTTTTTCTGCTGAACTATCTAATGTAGGTTTTAAATGAAGCCGATATCTGTAAAATTTTAGCATGCTAGTCAATTCCGAAATAAACCCAGCTTCATGAATTTACATCAATAGAACTAGCTAATCAATAATAGATCCATTCAGAGAGCATTTACATTTTAAAATATAAAATATATCTTATGTCACTGCGCTTTAGGAATCTTAGACTTTCTAGAATAGTTTTGCCTTAAGAAAAGAGCACACTCACCTAGGCACTGCGTGGTTCTGTGATAAAGATATTTTGCTGTAAAGGGATCTAATTTATCGATAGTATTTTAAAGATAATTTTATTTAATTCGTCATTATTTTAAACAATTTATTGAAACAAAGGCAACAGAAATAGCATCAGAAACACCGAAACAAACGGTTTAAATTCAGGATTTGTTAGTCCAATAATTTGCATATATTTAAATAATTTCCAAATATTTAAATAGTTAAAATGACGCTGTTATGGAACAGAATTATTTAGTAAAAATTTATAGAAAAAGACACAAATATCGAAGCGTCCAAACGGTTTAATAATACATACCTTTGATAATGATGACCACCGCCACCACCACCACCACCACTATCACGACCATTACCACCACTACCACCATGACCACCATGCGCAACTGGAAGGCCCCGGGACTAGATGGAGTTCAAGGCTACTGAATCAAAGGATTTGGTGAATGTCTCATGCACAAATAGCTGCACAACTCAACACCTTGTTAAATGCCGACCAAGTAACACCAGATTGATTGAAAATGGGTAGGACATTGCTATGCAGGAAAAACATCGAAAAGGGCAATACGTTAGACAATTACATGCCGATATCCTGTTTGTCACTTATGTGGAAGTTATTAACTGTAATATTCGTAGAGTCAATGTACGGACATCTGGAAAAAATGGAGTCCTGAAGGGTTGCATGCGTAAGTGTAGACGTGCCAAGGATCAACACCTGGTAGACAAAACTGTACTTAGAGATTGCAAGAGGAGGAAATCTAACTTAGCCATGTCACGGATCGACTATCGTAAGGTGTACGATATGATCCCACATTCTTGGATTATGGAATGTACGAACCTATTTGGTATTGCATCGAATGCTGAGTGATTGCTTGGAAAAAGTATGGCGAAGTGGAGGACAGAACTGACAGCATATGGAAGAAGTTTAGGGACAATAGAAATCAGGTGAGGCATCTTCCAAGGAGACTGCCTGTCCCCACTGATCTTTGTACTGTGCATGATACCACTAACACTGATTCTGAAGAAAGCAAAGGCAGAATATGTATTCAAGAGCCGCAAAAAAAAAAAAAAAAAATTATCCACATCTTATTCATGGATGACCTCAAACTTAATGGTGAAGATGAATCCCAAGTCAGTTCTCTCGTTCATACGGTGGACAGACCACCGCCTTGTTGTATCCAAACTCAAGCTTATAGTTCAGCCCAAGAGACGACCACAAAGTAGGAAAGCACCAAAACGCTTGAACATGGGCAAGCTGAAGGATAGCAACGTCAAGTAACTATTTACACCGTGTATACAGAATGGAGTTCAGACTGAAAAAGTGTGATGTGTTAGTCTTGAAGAGAGGCAAAATTAAATGTATGGATGGGCAAGCGATACCGTCGGGGGAGGTCAAGAAGCAGATAAAAGAGACGGGCTATAAACTCTTCAACCAGGCTTACTTCCCATCTGTGAAGCCTTGCAAGGTATTGGCCATGGAGTGATTTCCCTCCCCATGTCTCTTATAGTATGATTTGTAGTTATGCTTTCATGCTGATTTTTATCTGTTTGCCGATTTCTGCTGTGTTATCATGAGATGAGTGTTTCTCCTCTCTCTCTCTCTTTCTCTTTCTCTTTCTATCTCTCTGTTGCCCTCGATATCAATATGTCTCCCTCTGGCTATCTGTCTATCTTTCTCTTTCACTCTTGATCTGCCTCTCTCCTCTTTCTTGTTCTCTCTCTCCTCTTTCTTGTTCTCTCTCGTTCTTTCTCTCCCTCTTTCTCTCAGTTTTTCGTGTTGCTATATTAGAAAGTGGACGTTTACTAAACGTAGCAGTTGTCCACTTTTAATTTCTAATTATTTTCCTCGTCCAGCTTCTGTTATTTTATAGTCGGTCTCTATCTGTGTGAGCCTTGACCTCCTTCTCAGCGGGATAGATATATTCTCTGTGTATTTGTTTTGGTGGGGAGAGTGATTTCGGTATGTTGTTTCTTACATTTTCTGTCTAAATTTCTGAATTCAGTAATCTTCAGGTTGTTATGTTGAAGCTGTAGTTTATGACAGATATGGCTAGAGCGTCTATCCCTCTTATCTTACTTTTAGCTATGAGTTCATTTATTACTGTTGTTAATGTGTCTATTGTTGTTGTTGCCTTTCTTCTTCTTCTTCTTCTTCTTCTTCTTCTTCTTCTTCTTCTTCTTCTTCTTCTTCTTCTTCTTCTTCTTCTTCTTCTTCTTCTCCTCCTTCTTTTTCTGTAACATCAAGGCAAATTGGTATCATATGACAGAAGGGCAAATATCATTCATTCAATCTTGGCATTTATAGTATAATCAGTTATTTTAATATTTCTTCAATCCAGCCGATGGATGATTATTAATCTATCAACGAGAGATCGTCAGAGCAAGAATTAACTTCCTTTCTTCAGTTGAGCACACATCTTCCAATTTTGTAAAAAGACGTTTAATTAAAAAGACTGAGAACCATCTTCGTATATGGTAATCCAATTGAATCATTGTAATATATTGTTGATTCTAGAGTAAAAATATCGAGATCAATGAAGTGGGGGATTATAATTAAAGAAAAAAATAATTAATCAACGGACAAACATCTGTATTTGTTATGAGATATTGAATGGTTTGGTATAAATAACGTAATTATTATTGTTGTAATACAAACGACTGGTATTAAAGTGTGTTTGCTATGACAACCAGCTAAATGGAGAACGAGAGAGAAGAAGAGAAACAGAGAAATACTGACAGACAGATATAGAAATAGAGATGGAGAGCACGATAGGGAGAGAAAGGAGAGAGTAAGAGTGAGAGAGGGGAGAGAGAGCAGGAGAGAGAAGGAGAAAGAGAACAAAAGAGAGAAGGAGAGAAAGAACAAGAGAGAAAAGGAAAGAGAGAGAGCAAGAGAGAGAACGAGAGGGAGAAAAGAGATAGGAGAGAAAGCATGAGAGAGAAGGAGAGGGAGTAATAGAGAGAAAGAAAGGGAGGAAAAGAAAGAGGAGAGAGGCAGCGGAAGAGTGAGAGAGTAAAGTAGACAGATAGCCAGAGGGAGACATATTGATAGAGAGGGCAAGAGAGAGAGAAAGAGAGAGGAGAAAGAGAAAGAGAGAGGAAGAGAAAAAAAGAAAGAATAGGTTACGGAGAGGTCATCAGATAGAAAGTGAAATCTAATCGTAGATAGAGTTAAAGCGTTTATCGTCTTAAAGTCGTAGCTTTATAGAAGACAGAGCCAGAATTTTACATTCACTTGAAATCTATTCTTTCTGCAGTTCGATAAATCCCACATTGTGTCCCATTTTTTCAGAAAGTAGCTGCTCGTAAAATTACTCATTGAAATTCCAGCAACGAAATATGTTTAACCGTAGGCTTTTAATTAGATGTTTCTTTGCCATCATGGAACTAGTCAGAGGTTGAATCTTCCAAATGATTGATAATGGCCCTTCACAGAAACCACATGCTTCGATTCTTTCAACTGACACACTCACACACACACACACACACACACACACACACACACACACACACACACACACACACACACACACACACACAAAGGCACACACGCACATATGCACACATACATATATATATATATATATATATATATACATATACTTACACACACACACGTACACACATACATACATACATATATATATATATATATATATACACTCAGCTCTCATTTGTAGCTCTTGGTAGCTATTTGTATGAAACAGCGGCCACACCCCGAGCAACGGCTTCGACAAGCCGGCTAAACCAAGTGAGGGTAGCCGAGCAGTCTTAAACCTTCGGCTAGTTAGGGCTACCTACGCATACGAACACTGGATCCAGAACGGTTTCAACGGAGAAGACGGCGATTACAGCAGGGCACCGTGAAGTGCATAGGAAAGGATGAGGCACTATAGGACATCTTGGTCATTCACTGCATCCGGTTCTGTCCCCCAGTCGTCTCGATCTGGTCTTGCCACTGGTTAAGACGGTCTCGGACGAGAGAGTGAGGTCGGCGATGCGCAACCATTCTTCATTTTAAACAAAGTTTCCTCGCGCAAGTCATCTTTCATCCTCTTTCCATCCCTTCATCCCAAAGTCTTGTGGTGACAGGCACGCGACGAAGCGACAGGTTTGGGTACACTGGAAGTCGTAGCCGCAAACCTGCACACAGGCGGCTCAGGCAATAGGGTCGCTATTCACTGACCTGGGGCAGTAGTGGATTTCCTCAGCCGTCTGGGCGACTGAGCAATCCTATTTAGGAACGCACTGCTCACCTCCATGGCATGAGGAGGGGACTAAAAAAGGTGTCCCAAACATTGCCTGCTCCACCTACCCTAGCCAGCCTACCTTGACTGGAGGAGACGCTACACACTGCAGTCGAAACAAAGAACAAAGAAAAAAAATTAGACCACTCATCCTCGCTGTTTGGAACGTTCATACGAGTCGGAGAGACCTCAGAGACGCACAGCACTCATAGCAAATGAACTCGCCAGATATAACATCAACATTGCTGCTCTCAGTGAAACCAGGCTGCCGGGTGAAGGCGAACTGCAAGAAAAAGGTGCAAGGTACACTTTCTTTTGGAGTGGATGTGGACTTGAAGAGAGAAGAGAGGCTGGAGTTGGCCTTGCAGTTAAGTCGACATTGGCTGGCAAATTGGTTGGTCCCACAAAAAGCATGAATGATTAGCTAATGACGATGAGACTCCCCTTTTGTCGCAGACAGAAGTACGCCTCCATTGTCAGCACCTATGCCCCCATCATGACGATTCCAATTGAGACCAAGGACAAGTTCTATGAAGACTTGAGCTCTGTCATTACCGCGGCTCCCCGCACAGACAAACTCATCATTCTCATCACAGACAAACTCATCATTCAATGCGAGAGATGGTCGTGATAGTTTCTCCTGAGAAGGAGTGATTGGGAAACATGGAGTTGGCGACTGCAACAGCAACGGTCTTGAGATTTTATAATTATATATATATGTTCATAAAAAAGACCGCGTGATTTAGTGGTTATTATATTCGATTGTAAGAGTTTAAGTTCGACACCTTGATCGGGTAGCGCGTGGTGTTCTTGAGCTAAATAACTTCATTTCACGTTGCTCTAGCGCTGTATGGGGACCTGCTTGTCAGAGAATAAATTCATTTGCCTATCGTAAAATGCGACTCAAAGATGTTGAGTTAGGATTTGCACGCCGACCTCGTAAAAGCCTCACCAGCAACGGCTACCGAAACAGACCTATCGGTTGGAGGGTTGTTATCTGGGTGATGCAGAAAGACCATCGGCCAGGTATAGTAGTGAATCACTAACAGATGCTGGATGCAGCGATGCGCTGTTGTAACTCATTCTCCCATACTACTACTACTACTACTACTACTACTACTACTACTGCTACTGCTACTACTACTACTACTACTACTACTACTACTACTACTACTACTACTACTACTACTACCTGATAGTCTGGACTCAGCATCTTCAGTTTTGACCAACTTGCTCTGTTGTAAATAAAATATTTCAAAGGTTAGGATATTTCTATGTTCGATTTCGGCATTTTGCTTTTTGATCATCCACAAACGAAAACCACCAGTTTTAACTTCTAACACCAAAATACCGGGAATATATAATTTTAAATTCAGTAGGCGTAGGTGTGGCTGTGTGGTAAGTAGCTTGCTTACCAACCACATGGTCCCGGGTTCAATCCCACTGCGTGGCATCTTGGGCAAGTGTCTTCTACTATAGCCTCGGGCCGACCAAAGCCTTGTGAGTGGATTTGGTAGACGGAAACTGAAAGAAGCCTGTCGTATGTATGTATATATATATGTATGTGTGTATGTGTTTGTGTGTCTGTCTTTGTCCCCCCAACATCGCTTGACAACCGATGCTGGTGTGTTTATGTCCCCGTAACTTAGCGGTTCGGCAAAAAGAGACCGATAGAATAAGTACTAGGCTTCTAAAGAATAAGTCCTGGGGTCGATTTGCTCGACTAAAAGGTGGTGCTCCAGCATGGCTACAGTCAAAAGACTGAAACAAGTAAAATAGTAAAGCTAATGAAATTGAAATTTTCACGCTCTGGCATAACTAACAACATTTTGGCATGATATGCCAACTTTCGACCAGTATGTATATGACTGAGTGAGTATGTAAGTATACACATAATGTATACGCACATGTGAGCCCACATACACGCATGTATACATAAATTTATATACATACATATGCTTATATATATATATATATATATATATATATATCTTTTTTCTTTGCTAGTTTCAGCTCGAGAGCTGCGGCTATGCTGGGGTACCACCGTTTATACACACACAAACACACACACACACACACACACACACACACACACACACACACACACACACACACACACACACACACATACACACACATACACACACATCCATATACATACATCTTTATTCACTAAATTCATATTATCCCGATACTGATGTTAGCCTTTATATTTCATGATGTTTCTGGGGTGGGAGAGTAGTTCTGGTTTGAGAGAAAATGTATTGAGTGACGAAGAAAGAAAGAAAAATGCATAAGTGAAAGAAAGGATGTAGGGCAGATATAGAAGATGATAGAAAGAACGAGGATGAAGGAAGGACGAGGCAGCTTAATAGAAAAGTTAATTAAATATAATTGCATGCAGTGTATGAAGGATTAGATTAGTGATTGAGAGCCAGAAAGATAGGATGATAAAGTGAGGAATATCGAGAGAAGCAGCGATAGGGAACGAGAGAGCAAGAGTGCGTGAGAGAGAGAAAGAGGAAAAGAGAGAGCGGGAAGAGAGATAATCATGATATATTGAATTTGTGAAGCTGTTTGTTATGTAGGGTCAGCGTCTCAGATTTCAAAGTTCAATTCCCTTCAGAAGAATCGAATAAAGAGAGAAAAAGAGAAGGAAGAAACGAAATGTCGGATGGAAGTTGGAAGGTTGTTGGTGACGTTTCTCATAGAATTTATGTTACCATGCCGTCAATTCAAGGGTTCTCAACAGTTTCACTACCACTGACAACTTTCATTTAAATAAATTGCCCCGACAAACCTCAGGAGTTGGAAAGGTGTGTCATTTCAATAAATCGATTTAACTAAATAACAACCGACACAATTTTAATGCTGTCATCACTCAAATGAAGCATAATGGAATAATTGCGGGTAATTCAGTTTTGACACACTTTACACTGTGATTCTTTAAAAGTTTGGACACCTTTCATAGAGTTCTTGCGCTGATTATGAGAATCTTGAAATGGCTTTCGCACGAAGGGAAGATTTGGGTTGCTGTCGAGCGATAGATGACCTAACTACCCGTCGGTTACGACGAGGAGTCTTCTAGTGGATTCGATCAGTAGAACAACCTGCTTATGAAATTAACGTGCAAGTGGCTGATTACTCCACATACACGTATAATTTTAACGTAGATCAGCGTGACACACAGAATATGACATCACTGGCCCTTTCGAATTACAAGCACAACTCATTTTTGTCGGATGAATTGACTGCAGTAACGTTAAATATGTCTTTTAAAGGACACAAAGCACCGCCGGGAATCGAAATCAAGGTGTGAGGATCGTAAACGGGATACTCTAGCTGCTAAGTCACTCACCTTCGGATTCATAGAAGCCGTACAGCTAATAAATGACGGAATAATTTTTTCTACTCTGGGAAGAGGGACCGAAATTTTTTGGGAGGGGGACCAGTCGATTAGATCGAACACCAGTATGCAGCTGGTACTTAATTTATGAACTCCGAAAGCCAAAGTCGACCTCAGCAGAATTTGAACTCAGAACATAAAGACAGACGAAATACCACTGAGCATTTCGCCCGGCATGCTAACGATTCGGCCAGCTTGCCATACAGTTAATAAATGGCGGAATAATGTTGATGTCATCTACTCGCTTCTCTCCCTTTGCTCCATTCAACGGCAAAAGTAAAGCATAAAATGAGTCATGAGTTCCTCGTAAATTTTGCCTCTCACTCGTAATATCTTCAAAATAGTTTGTCGGGAAAAATAAATATACTAACGTCAGTAAAAGGGGGAAACTTTTGTGTCATGAGTTCCTCGTAAATTTTGCCTCTCACTCGTAATATCTTCAAAATAGTTTGTCGGGAAAAATAAATATACTAACGTCAGTAAAAGGGGGAAACTTTTGCGTGCTTGGAATCTATCAGTTGTAAACACGATAATTGCATTAATGGTTACTACTACTACTACTACTACTACTGCTACTGCTGCTGCTGCTGCTGCTGCTGCTGCTACTACTACTACTACTACTACTACTGCTACTGCTGCTGCTGCTGCTGCTGCTGCTGCTACTACTACTACTACTACTACTACTACTACTACTACGCAAGCGCTGGGGCATCTACGTGCTCACTTAACATGCTAGAAATAGCAATCCAACCTCTTTCAAATTACCTTAAGCGCCAAAGTTAGAAAAATAAATGGAATGGGCATGGCTGGAATGCATTTGCTCTTAGATAAGCTTCTTCCACCAAATTTGACCTGGAACGAAGTAATTAACGATATCAACAAGTGTTGCTGTTGTTACTACTACATTTTTAATTATAGAAATTATCTACAGTGAAAATAACCACACAAACAATACAGAGAAAGAATCTCACGTCAATAAAGATTAATAAACTAACACACACACACACACACACACACACACACACACACACACACACACACACACACACACACACACACAAAACCACAACTATAAAACATAAAACCTTCCACTATGAAAATCCCAAATGGCGCCTAGATTTCATTTTGGTAAACGTTGTTCATTGACCTAGTTTTGATCGTTTTCCTGTAGATATATTTTACTTCAGCGATAATGGGGGAGACGGGACTCTGCAGTGGACTTATCGAGACAGTTATCAAACAATTCAGAGGGGCAATGTTCACATTTACATTATGATTTATGAATTTATTGTTTTTGATTTTATATTTATACGTGTCTATTATCGCAAACATTGTTTTCAGCTTTTGTTTAACAATCTTTATCTGATGGAGGAGGGGGGATTTTATACAAACAAATGATAAAACAAAAGCCCATTGAACCAATGAAAACAAAATGAATAGCTCAAGTAGGGTTTAATGGTCAAAAGTTTACAAACAATATGAAGTATTGTTCGTCAGGTGTGCGCTGTAGTCTAACTGGCAAAGTCCCAGCAAGTTGAGTCTACAATGCTGTTTCAATCCATGGTTGAGAAAAGTTCAGTCAGTCTATCTGTAAATATTATTTGGGAATATATAACACAACATTTTCCATTTACGCCACGGTTTTAAAATATTGCACTTTTAATCCTATAGAAAAGATATGAAGGAAGTTTGTATGGTAACATATTTCATCTGTTATAATGCACTAACAAGGCTGCTATTGTACAAGACTTCAGTGGTTTATATAACTTACAAACTATACTGGTAATAGCCTTCTGTGTTTAGATTTGATCATACAAGAGAAGTGTCAATAAAGGGGAAAAATTGCTCTCCGTAGTGTAGATTATCAAGAGAAATTTGAGACAGTCTAAGTCCTGTGGACAGCTGCTGTTTAAGTTATCATCATAGCATTTTGATCAGCATCCTTTGATCCTCTCTCTTGCTGAAATAATATTAAGGACAGGGGAAAGGAAGAGACATCTGTCAAAAACCCCTACGAAAGTGGACTCACTTTGATGAGAGTTAAGTTAAGAAGTGCTACTTTAAAATTGCAGATGTCATTAAATTTTTTAGTGGAGAAGTTTAATTTTGCCACATCCCATTCTACAGGACCTCACTGCTTCTGAGATCCGGTCTACAGAGAAGGCATTGAAGGTGAGAAATGGTGTTGAGATAAAACAATCTCACCAACAATTGATCCTAAAACATGGCATGTGGAAGCTTCATGTCAGTAGAATAATTTCAGACAATATACAACTAATAGTTTTCAGCATAATATTTTATGTGTGTGTGTATGTATATATATATATATATATATATATATATATTTATACACACACACACACACACACACACACACACACATACACACACACACACATACACACACACACACACACACACACACACATACACACACACACACACACACATATATATATATATATATATATATATATATAACTATATATATACATATACACACATATATAGACATATTTAATGTGTCTCTACTTGTGTTAAATGATATTTGCATAAACATATTCTTCTTTTTTTTACTTTTTACTTGTTTCAGTAATTTGACTGCGGCCATGCTGGAGCACCGCCTTTAGTGGAGCAAATCGAGCCCCGGATTTAATGTTTGTAAGCCTAGTACTTATTCTATCGTTTCTTTTGCCGAACCGCTAAGTTACGGGGACTTAAACACACCAGCATCGGTTGTCAAGCGATGTTGGGGGGACAAACACAGACACACAAACACAAACACACATATACATACATATACATATATACGACGGGCTTCTTTCAGTTTCCGCCAACCAAATCCACTCACAAGGCTTTGGTCGGCCCGAGGCTATAGTACAAGACACTTGCCCAAGGTGGCACGCACTGGGACTGAACACAGAACCATGTGGTTGGTAAGCAAGCTAGTTACCACACAGCCACATCTGCAAACTTTCAAAACTCTGAATACGTGTGAGAGAGCCGCCAGGCAGCAACTGTTTTTCCGTCTTGTAAGGGTAAATACATAATCTTATTTTGCTGTTCTGAAAGCTTTACAGCGTTCGAGAATTACTTTCTTTTCTGTAAGATATATATATATATATATATATATATATATATATATATATATATATATATATATATATATATATATATATATATATATATATATAAATCAAATTAAAATGAGAAAGTTGAAAAACTGTCATGAACTTAAAGCTGTTTCTGCTATAGGTTCTAACGTACTCATAGTTGTTCTGTACTGAAACATGTATGCTTGGGAAATCGCAAAAGCCTAAGATGCCAAACTCTTAGGACAAAAAACAAAATGACGTGGTTAATAGTCAAACTTCTCAATAATCTAGTCTATGTGTATATGCATGTGCCATCTCCCCTCTAAAACACCTGATGCCACGTTTCTATGGCTTCTGTATAATCTAGAGATCATCCTCTAATGGAAACATGACAGACTAATTCCTTTTAATAATTCCAACACGTAATCAAATTCAACAGAGATATTGCCTTGTACTCTAGCCGTTCTGTACATGTGGAACTCAGAAGAACAACGCACATAAACGTACATATATACCGATATGCATATGCGCTCAAAGATATATATATATATATATATATATATATATATATATATATATATATATATATATATATATATATGTATATATATATATATATATATATATATGTATGTATATACTTCGTTACGCACACACACCTCCACGCCAAAGATGTTACACTTCACAGTCAATAAGGATCTCCGACGACAACATCAATTGTACAACTTTGGACAAATGACATTTGTAAAGACTAAAGGAACAAATGATAATCGGAAGCTACATCAGTGATGACAAATGAACGTGGGGCCAGGTATGCGGTCGAAACTGTTTCCTAACAGGAAAATTTCGTTTAACTAAGTTTACTATCTAAAGCAAACAAAGGACACGTTCAATTAAATTTTTAGATGCTCTTAAGAACGGCAGGTAACCAGTTCTTTGAGTAGCCCCCCCCCCCCCCCCCCCACACTACACCTCTGCTAGTTGTCTATTTAATAAAATCAGTCTCACAGAATTCAGAAATTTCAAGTGCGAACTACACTATTGTGTTTTGCAAATGAACTGCCTTAAACGTACAGTGCACATGCATACACACACAAGCACCAACGCAATCAGGCGCGCATGTTCACCCTTGCATACACACACGCACAAACCCAAACACACACCCAGACACACATATGCATGCAGGCACACATAAGTACATAGGCCTTAGAGCGATCCCAGCCGAGTGGCTGAAACTCATAAACAGATGGCGAACAAAAGTGTGGAGTGGAGTGAAAGCGTTTGAAGAGGCCAGGATAACGCATGCAAGACTCAAAAGAGATTTAAGGAAAAATGTTATGATCGACAAAGTGAACCACAATGACCTTTTTGTGTGCACAGTTTGTGACAGACCATGCTTTTCTTTTGCTGGGCTCAAATCTCATTTGGGAACCTATGGAAAACGAACCTGCTCCAACTATTCTGCCTATATGTCTGTGAACACCATTCAATGCAATGTATGCCAGAAGGTTTGCAAATCTAACGGAGGCCTCAAAAGACATTTTAAGATCCACAAAGATCAGAACGTATCTCTAGCTCTTGATTGTCCAAATCGGATATGCAATCTATGTGGATGTCTTTTCAAAACATTGTCTGGTTTAAAAAGCCACGTTAAATGTCATGCTGGTTCTAAGGTGTAGGTACAGGAGGAGGTCAGACTCTGCGTATGGAGTAGACAACCACCATTTATATATATATATATATATATATATATATATATATATATATATATATATATATATAAAAACATGTGTGAACACATGTGTATTTTATTTATTTATTTATGTGTTTCAGCCAAGTGGCTGCGGTCATGCTGGTGCACCACCGTGAATTTATGTATTTCAATACGTATGTGTGAACGTGTGTATATATATATATATATATATATATATATATATATATGTATGTATATGAGTATGTTAAAAGAATACTACAGAATCACAGAAAAATTATAAAATTTTATAAAGAATACATAACGGAAGGGAAATAAAGACAAATATTTGAAGTAAACAATATATCACATTGAAGCATTAGAATGAAATTTGATTAACATTCACTGTCCGCGCGGCAAATATTCGAAGTTGACGTAAAACGTACACACACACACACACACACACACACACACACACACACACACACACACACACACACACATTGCTCTATTTTAAATGATATTTTATTTGTTTTTGTGTATGGGAGTGGATGTGTGCAGGAATGTGTTTGTAGCGATCATATCACAAAGACTAATCAATCAAATGATAATGAGGAAAAAGATAATTAATTGTGACGATGATAATGATTTCTCACTGCGTTACGAGGGCGCAGTGGCTCAGGGGAGACGCTAGTGTCGATCGAGTCAACAGCAGCCAGTGACAATCAGTTGTTTTATTAGCGCCCGGTGAGGGAAAACATTGAAGTTTAAAGTGGGAGTGTTGGAAATGATAGCGCAGCGAGAGAGAGAGAGAGAGGGAGAGAGGAGGAGAGAGGGGAGAGAGAGGGAAGAGAGAGAAGGGAGAGAGAGAGAGAGGGGGAAAGAGAGCCCCGGATAAAATGCTTAACGGCATGTGGTCCGTCTTTACGTTCTCAGATCAAATTCCACTGAGGTCGACATTGTCTTTCATCGTTTCGAAGCCGATTATAAAAAGTACCAGTTATACTCTGGTGTTGCTGTAGTTAATTTAACCATCCAATGAAATTGCTGACCTTGTGCCAAAATTTGAAACCAATGTTATTATCAGTATTAAGGCGGTGAGCTGGCAGAATCGTTAGCATGTCGGACGAAATTTCACCTGTTCTGAGTTCAAATTCTGCCGAAGTCGCTTTTGCGTTTCATCCTTCAGGGTGAGTCAACAACGACGTCAGTCTGCACATTCAACATCAAACGCAAGAATCAGTGACGAAAAAGTTTCTTGCAAACCACGAAAAGTCCTTATGGGTTATTTTGGTAAATTTCATTTTCCCAATAAAATATTCACATGAACAATTAGCAAAGATGTTCATCCTGAGGTTTGGGAACAAGAGTCCCCAAATCCAAATATTATTTCCTACAATACTAGCAGAATGCATGATGGCACTATCTGCAGGTTGAAAATTCGTACATCAATTCACCCAGACTTCTGTATCCGACTTCAGGAACAATTTGGGTGTTGTGGCAGGTCGATGCCATACCTCAGGGGAAAAGAAAATTTACACTTGTGATTCACAATCACTACATCTGCCTGGCCAGTTCCTAGCCTACTTTGCTGTTTATGACGGCCTCCAGCACATTGTTTGACCTGCGAGTCCGATCCGTTATAAGTTGATCATGTTGCACAGTATTCCCTACACAGGGGCCACATTCATGTCTCAGTATATAAACTTGTAAAGGTGGTGAGCAGGCAGAATCGTTAGCACGCCGGGGGAAATGCTTAGCGATATTTCGTCTGCCGCTACGTTCTGAGTTCAAATTCCGCTGAGGTTGACTTTGCCTTTCATCTTTTCAGAGTCGAAAAATTAAGTACCAGTTGCGTACTGGGGTCGTTCTAATCGACTGGCCATTGCAACACTTTGGATATGTTTAGCACTTTCATCCTCTTTCCCACAGATTCTGCGTTTGTTGTCTGACAGAGGTTTCATCATACCTCATTTTTTTATCAAGACAATCCTTAAGACTTGTTCCTGAGCTGCTAAATGTATCAATTCAGTTTTCGTTTCAGGCATCCATCCCTCATGACCAACGTCTCCACCTCTTACACTACTCTTTGTTATATGAATTGTTTGTGCAGTTCCTTGGTAGAATCAAAAGCACGATTCAGTCAAATGGCCACTGATCAGAACCATTTCAGATCACGTTCTCAGTCCGTCAGGATTGTACATTTTCTTCGCTTTCTGTATTTCTTCTGACTCTTTGGATTGGAGTTTCGAATCCTCACTGAACCAATTTCACATATCATCCTTTTGGTTCTCAAAAGCATAGCAATTAAGTATTGTACTCGATGTCACAAGCTAATCCCTGCCATTAAAATTCCGGACCTTGTTCCCAAATTGGAAACTATTATCATCATTCAGTAGTCTTATTTTTATCACGTGCTTTCATTGAACAAATGAGCGCAGTTCTGTGCGCTTTGGGTATGTGCTATGATTTGTTATGGTGCTTTTATTTTCGTTGTATTAAAAGTGCTTTAGGTAGGATGTGCGCGGTGCCTAGTAGTGCTATTTTTGTATATATTTGTAATTGCAGGTGTCTTTGTTACGTATTTGTTTGAATGTTTTTTAATAATACCTAATGCAACTACTATTATAGGAATTGTTTCTGTTTCTGTTTTTAGGCTCCTCATTCGAGTTACCTCTATTTCCACATCTTTGTATTTTGAGAGATTCTCCGTTTCTTTTCGAGATACATTGTCATCTGTTGGAATTGATACATCGATCATAAGGCATTTTTCTTGGTGATATCTCACAACTATATACGGTCTATTAGCCTTGATTTCTGTATCTGAATGTATTGGCATATCATTTATATTCTAATTAAGAATATTGTAACTGCAACTTATAAGTTCTTATAACCATTATCTTGTTTTTCGCATTGAGCTCTGTTTTCAGTATTAATCTACCTCCACTCCAGTATTCTTTTCTCATCTTCTCTTTCACTCGTGTTGTGTCGTATCTAGGTTATTGATCGCTAAGTTTTTGTAAGTCTGTCTTTGGTCTAATTCTCTTATTTCATTTGCTTTATCCTTTGTGATGTTGCTACTCTTAACTAGTTTTCCTCTTTTCAAGGTTGCTTTAGCACATTTTTCTGAGCCAAATGTCAAGTTTATTTCTTTGGTAAATCCATGCACTGTTAGTAGTAATGTTTCCAGATTTTTGTCATTTGCAGCATACAGTTTTAGATCATCCATATACAAGAGATGTTTCATTGTTTTTCTGTAACAGTTGTATCCTCACTCAGTTCTGCTTAGTATGTCAGATAAAGGTATCAGCACCGGGAAGAAAAAGAGTGAAGAACCCGCGTGTCTCTGGTATATTCGTGTTCTAACGGTGGTGGTTTTGGTTTTTATGAGTCCCTCTTTTGTCTGGAGCTGTAGCACTGTTTGCTATTTATTCACGGAATGTTTTATATATTTTATGATTATTGACGCCACATTGTTCATGGCTAGTATTTCCAGGATTTCTGCGTAGGGAATACTGTCAAAATCCTTTCGATAATAGCCCCCAAGCGATGCTTAGACCCTTATTTTTCTTACGGGTATCTGCAGCTATTGATTTATAGCTGATCTCTACAGCCGTATGAGCCCTTGCAACATCCCTCCTGCTCTTCTGGAAACAGGTTGCTTTCTTCCACATATTTGCCTGTTCTCTGCGATATTATTGCAGTAAAGGCTTTGTAAATTGTAGGGAGACAAGTTATTTTATTCATGTCCGTAATTTTGTGGGTTTGCCATTTCAGTGAATTCAGGAATTGGGATAGTTTTCCCTTCCGTGAGTCATTCAGGCGTTGTCTCTGGCGCTACTAGGATCTCATTGAATTATTATTATTATTATCATTTCCTCTTTATCACATGTTTTGTTGGTGCTCCTGGAATCTTGCATCCGTAGCGGGCTCACTATCCTACTTTTCGTTCTTTTCAGCTATCAAATACTTCCCTGATTATTCTGGCCATACCTCTACCTTTGAAACTATTTTGAATGGTGAATTTGGTAACTTTGGCTTGTATTAGAAAAGGATAAACTATTCATTACCGTTGCTAATTTTTTTACAGCCACCTTCATATTTCATGACTACCATTGGGATCGATCAGGTATCAGACAAGGATCCTGGATCATTTTTCCGATTTTTTTACTTAATTTCTGAGAGTGGTCGGATTCATTTTTAGTATTCGCATTTTAAAAATCATCTCTGCCTAATCTTTGAGAGAACGTTGGTGTTGCCTTGGTGGAGGTTTGCGCTCTCTGAGTGCTCTTGTTATTATTGTTATTATTATTATTATTATTATTATTATTATTATTATTATTATTATTATTATTATTATTATTATTATTATTATTATTATTATTATTATTATTATTATTTTTATTATTATTATTATTATTATTATTATTATTATTATCATTATGATTATTATTATTATTATTTATTCGCTGTCAAAATAGGTTTATGCATATCTCTGTATCAATGTCGTATTGTGTATTTTCTCTAATAACTTGATAATTTCTTTGCTATGTCATATGGATTCATTAGGAAGTGAAATAGAAGTTGTTTTTTATATTTATATGCCTGTTTAAAAAAGGAAAAAGCATATCTAACAAGGGGCTTGCCTTGTTTGAATTTAACCAAGATGACGACAAGAGATTGAGGCAAAAGATTAAATCAAATACAATCACAAAGAAAAATAAACAGTAGCATGAAAGCAATTTTCAACAAGGCAATCATATTTTGAAGAAAGAACATTGTAATATTTCTGTAGGCGTTACCAATTGTTGAGTGGACTTTTGCGGTTCTTTTGGCAATAACAACAATATTCATAGAAATAATGTTTTTACGAGTGAGAAGGTTTATAAAATCGGATGCAATTTTACTGATTTTTCACAGAAAATGTCGACATGAATAAAATACAGCAGGAGATCGAATTGCTACAGTGGTACGTCACAAACTATATGCCTTTTTTCCAGAAGAATTTGTCAGAAGACAGGCGAAAAGAAAACATAATGTGCAACTGACTGGTAAAAAAACAAAAATGTGGCGTACTGTGTGAAGCCTTAGCGCAATTGTGAGGCGGAGTGGCCGGGACACTAGTCCAGCCAGCTGAGTAGCGGGGTCAATAAATGTACTTGGCGCATAATATAATAGTTTAGGCATATGGAGAGATACCAGATGGTATGAAAATGTTCTGTAGCGCACCAATAGATAGCAGCACATGATTGACTGCACAGGGAGAGCTAGCAGTGACCTTCATAAAGCTGTGTGTCATGTGCCATCACTGAATTTACTTCATAAGTTGTGAAATTGGTGCTTTAGTGATCACGTGTATGGTGTAGTCTGCGATTTGTCTTCGACAGGAACAAAGGACCAGCGTGACATTTTGCATTAAACTTGGGAAGTTTGCTACAGAGATATTGAGCATGCTTTGGTAAGCTGACGGCGTTAAGGCAATGGGACATACGCAATGTTTCCAGTGGCATAGGCACTTCACGCCGCAGCTCAATGAAAAGCATGCTTATCATTTTTGACATCTGCAGCAAAAAAGACATATAGTTTGTAGCAATTCCATCGCCGTGATATTATGAACGGAGAATTCGTCCTCCAGGGCCAGGACATTTGTCGATATCAGCGGAGCGTGAACAATTGGATTCTTTACGACAACAATTCACCCTGTCACCGAGCTCTCCTCACTCGTGAGTTTCTTGCCCAAAGCAACATTGTATCGCTTCTGCATCCACCCTATTCGGCAGATTTAGCATCTGCGGACCTCCATCACTTCCCCAAAATGAAACTGCAGCTGAAACGTCACAGTTTTAACACCGTTCCGGTAATCCAGAGCGCATGGTAGAAGGTTCCCAACTAGCTTACGGCAAACGACTTCCAGGCCGGATTCCAAAGTTGCAGGAACTCTGGCAACGGTATATTACAGCGCAAGGTAACTATTCCGAATGAAATTATGTTAGAACTTAGGTAAATTATTAAACATAACTAGTCCATAAACTTTCTGATACCTCTTCGTATCTTTGTGAGATCAGTATCTATACGTTGAGTATAACATCGATTTTGGATTTCATCAATAAATGGTGGAAATATCAATACAATACGTGACTCTAGTTTGACTCAAATACGTCCAAGCCTGAGCAAATCAAAGATGGACGTCATGGCCATCCCGTTTTTTGTATCAAGAATCTCATTATCAAATATTCTGACTCGAGCGGGATTTAAGGGAAATTAAGCTCTTATTTTTAGCCAGTCGTTGGACCGAGTAGAGCAGTAGTTATCAAATTGTTTATAATCCATGCCATTACAAATTGTTCAAATTCCGCATTCCCTTCATGTGACTCGCTCAATACCCTCTTTTTCACTTGGTTCGATTATAATGCATTTCGTTATTTGCCTGAAAATTCACATGGTGAGACACATCTGCCCTGAAGGATGCACCACAAACCAGTGGTCTAGAGTCTCGCCTGCGAATGACAGAGACAAGATTGGTCGAAAGGGTCATTGTGATTTATAAAGAATCTCGTGAATTCCATTTTCTCTTTCTTTCATTTGTTATTTAATCGATGAACATACAGTGGGATTTATATCTATAATGTGGATAACGTCAGGTAGCCGCAAACAGTGAACATGAGTTAATCAGCATACTGCCAGCTATTTGTCAACACAATGTGGTATTCCTACACAAGACGATGTTACTACTTTTTAGCTTCAGGAAAACATCTTTTCCAGCTGGCAAATACACTTTACTGTTCGGTACTTTTCCTACATTTTTTTCGCTCAGTGATTTAAAACAGGTTGTTGTACTCTTTATATATATATATATATATATATATATATATATATATATATATATATATATATATATATATATATATATATATATATATATATATATATATATATATATATATGGGAGAATATACAAATAATAACAACAGACGAGGACAGGTGGTGTAAATAACAAAAGTATATATTAGTATGACGCTCGGGAATACGGAAAGTCTTTGACGTTTCGAGCTACGCTCTTCAACAGAAAGAATACGGAGACAAGCAGAAAAACACGGAGAAAAAAAATTGAATAGTGTTCAGTCAACGGTCAATCATAATATATATATATATATATATATATATATATATATATATATATATATATATGTATATACATATATATATAATGGGCTTCGTATATTTTACCCCAGTGACAATTTGATGGTATGCACTGCTCTGTCACTCAATAATAATAATGATAGTATCGTCAACTATAATGTAAGCCTCCAAAATGAGAATAGTAGTATTGATGATGATGTGGAAAATAGAAGTGATAGTGGTAGTGCTTCTAATATAAACAATATGAATTGTAGTTCTGGTGCCTATACAAGCATGGAAATTATTGGTAGACCTGCTGATGTAGAGGCATATTTAAATGATACTAGAATTGAGGGGGAGTTAGAAAATAGACGTGAACATAACATACTTGATAATAGAAATATTAATAGTGAAAATATTAACAATAATAATATGAATCTTAATAATACTAATATTAATAATAATATTTCTCCTAGTTGTAATTGTAGTGTTAAATCCCGCTGTCTGTTATTAGGTCGATGTCTTATCCAGAACGTAATTTATAAATCTACAACTAATAATTTTATATACATTGAATGTTTGATTAATATGAAACTACGTGTCTTCCTTAAAGCTTAAACATAAAGCGAATTGTACGTCATTATCCAGTAAGATTTGAAAATTGAAGGAAAGTAGAACTGGGGTTCAGCTTCAAATGGGAAATAATAAGAAAAGCACAGCCTTCTAGAAATAGAAGATACGGGCGTGAGCTGTGCTCTATGGAAACATATGAAATTTTTAGGCATAAAAATAAAGGCAACCTGATTAATAATAGATTAGACCTTAGGGCATCATGCGTACATAGTGTCACCCGTACTTTTAAATATTTTCGAAAGTAGCACTTTATAAGTCTTGTGATTGTACTGATTATATTACAATATAATAAAAGTTATATAGTATAGTTAGTTAATGTGCTAAACAAAGTAGAATGGAATGATCAGGTGGGGTAGTACTGATTTTTATGGATACTTACTTTTAATTATGTTCAGTCTGAAATTAAAGCACATTGCATATATTACAATAAAATAATAGCTATATAGTATAGTTAGTTAGTGTGCTAAACACAGTATACTATCCATAGAAAGGTTTTCCTGCAAAGCTGACCAAATCTTATCATGGTTTTAGTAATTACTTTATTTATCCCTCTCGTAAAGTGTTTCACCTTCCTGATCTTAGTATTTACAAGGGCCTTTCTGAAAGTAGCCCTTCTAATTAAGTATCCCTAAGAAACTACAATATCCGGTATGGATTAACACACTGAAAACTTTTTAAAACTTTAATATACCTCTTAGTTTATAATTAATATATAGTTAGCATGTTCTATAACATCAATATTCCTTTAGTTAATACCAGATATCAGTCTTTATAGATACAAACTAAGTAAGTAAATAAACAATATTTAGCTTAAATACTTGAATTATTATACTTTTTTTTATAAGTCTTCTCTATTGATGTTACTAAGGTGTATATATACTTCATCATGGTTTTTAATAATTAAGCTATTTTATTCCGTTTGTATGGTGTTCCACACTACCAGGTCATTTTAGTACCTTTTAATTGTCTTTATGAAATAAACCTAATTTTCGTACCCCTATAAATTCATACCTAGCTTATATAAAACAATACCGGTATCTTCACAACTTAAAATAAACTGCTTAGATTATAATTCAATTCATATATAGTTCAACATGTTCTTTCGCCTCAGTGCTCCTTTATTAAATACCAGTAAATGCCAATTGATCAATCTCCATAGATACAATCTAATAAGTTAGTATTTAAGTATATAATATGTATAAATATTAAACTATTTCTATCCTTTTTGTTGCTTATTTTGATTTTATTCCCCTTATTTTGTAATTGTATATATATATGTATATATATGTATGTATATATATATATATATATATATATATATATATATATATATATATATATATATATATATATGTGTGTGTGTGTGTGCGGGGGTGTGTGTGTGTGTGTGTGTGTGTGTATGTATATATATATATATATATATATATATATATGTGTGTGTGTGTGTGTATGTATATATATATATATATGTGTGTGTGTGTGTGTGTATATGTATATATATATATATATATATATATATATATATATATATATATATATATATATATATATATATATATATATATATATATAATATATTGTTGTACTTGGGGATGGTCATATTGCCAGTTTAGCCAAAAAAACACACGCACTGTATATTTGGTGTTAATTTGCTTCATCTTTATATTACATTATATTACATTAATCCTATTTCGGCACTCCCCCCACACACACATGCACTTACAAAAACAGACACATTGAAGGATACGCATGCGTAGACACATACAATAAGAATACAAAATACAAAATGGCTGATAGTTAGCAAGGTGAGACACATAAGAAAGAAGAAAGCAAAGGACCACTGATGAGGTCACAGAAGTGTGACGAAAGTACTCTGGCCGAAATAGGATTAACGTAATATAACGTAATATAAAGCTGAAGCAAATTAACACGAAATATACAGAGCGTGTGTTTTTATTGGCTAAACTGGCAATATGACCATCCCCAAGTACAACAACTTCTGTTTCAACACACGATTTCACATCAAAAATCTTGCAAAACAAATATATATATATATATATATATATATATATATATATATATATATATATATATATGTAAATGGATGAGTGAATTATCTTTTGTTGACAGTTAACACGGAAAATTCAATAAACAGTTACCAGGGTAGCAAAAGTCACACAAGTCACAAGGATGTAGCAACCTATTCAAAGATAGAAACTCCGGGTTAAGTGCAGTAATTTGTATAGTATAAGTCTTTGAATAAAATCTGCGTTTAACTCCATTTATTTACTTATATATATATATATATATATATATATATATATATATATATATATATATATAGGAAAATGAAAAAAAGCCAGAATGCTGAACTGGAAGCATAATTTAATAAAGATTTTTTCTAACCCGTTTTCATTGCAATGAAAACCGGTTAGAAAAAAATCTTTATTAAATTATGCTTCCAGTTCAGCATTCTGGCTTTTTTTCATTTTCCTATTATTTCTCCACGTGCGGTTAACACAACCCCACTATTTACTGACTTATATATATATATATATATATATATATATATATATATATATATATATATATATATATATATATATATGTATATATGTATATATATATATATATATATATATATATATATATTTTTGTCAAATTTAATGGAAAAAATTCAAAAAAGCCTTTGTTAATACCCCTCCACCAACGCTGAACTCATTATGCAAATTATATTCATCAATACCCATGCTGCAATGTTATCATAAGGCCGAGGTGGTCGTGGTATGGATTAGAAATATAATCCTCGTCGTATTCTCAATCAATTCATATCTCAAGTGATTATATTTAATTACCATCATTATCATTACAACGTCCTTAATGACTGCCGCCATCACCGACCTCGCAAGCTGCCTCTCTTTCATATTTCTGCCTGCTCCGCCCACACTCACAACACCGATATGGCCACCCTCGAGCCGCTTTCATTACACCATCTACCCACCCACCTTCACTACTACTACTACTACTACTACTACTACTACTACCACTACTACTACTACTACTACTACTACTACTACTTCTGCAGTTGCTGCTGCTGCTGTTGTTGCCACCACCAACACCATCAACATTTACACCATCGACAATAATTAGAACAACCGCGTTTAACGTTGAAAGCTTCACTGTCACAGTTTCTACCACAACCACCACCACCGCGGTCTCAATTTCTTACTATCTCCACTACCATTTAGCGATCGTTATTGGCACCATAATTACCACAACCAATATCTACACCAACATCACCACCTCCATTACAAGCGCCTCAATCGCCCCCGCCACTACGATGAAAACCATTTCTGATATGACCACCATCGTTTTCAGATACATTTAAACTCAAAATACAAAACAGATGGGTAGGTCTTAAATGGAATGCTGTTTATCGAAGTATAAGACTTAAATTCGCTCGACTTACTGGAAATCACAACCAAATTTTCCACATCTCCTTTAAAGAATGACATGTATTAATGTTTCAATGCAGTTTCCTCTGAAGTAGCTATTCAGTAAAAGGGGACCTGTGGTTATAAAACGATGACATAGCCATGATTGTAATATCTTTGGTGATATGTAGGTAGGGGGGGAAACGAACGTGGCGCTAAACGACATAGAAAAGAAAGACCTTTGATTGTAAAGCTGGTTGGTTAGGGCTGACTTGGGGTTAAATAAACACGACCGTCGTTGAAATACCTTTGATCGTCCCACTTAGTCAGAATTGGTTCCAGGGTACACAAGAAGAACGAGGAAACGTCAATATGATCAGGTCAAAAAAACAAATTTCTGAAGAAATATTCCTGCCACCACTGTCACAACCAACACCGCCGAAGCCACCAGCACCACCACCACCATGCTTAACCCTTGGCAAAACAATAACTATAATTAATACAACTTCTTAAAAATTGCTGTCATTAAAGCATTTACAGCTACTCCCATAACTACAGCTACTACCACCACCACCAACACTATGCCTTGCCCTTGGCAAAACAATAACCACCATCACGACCATCACCACCATCATCATCAGCGTTATCATCATTATCTTCGTCTTCATCACCATCCTCCAATTTTGCGCTAGCATCATGTCAATCACCATAGCACTATCAAGAACACTAACACTGCAAACAACTAAACATTACTGCTGCTATTACTACTACTACTACTACTTCATACACAACAATCTGCAGCTATCATCAAAAAGTACCTCTGCTACTATAATCACTCTTTACTAACGACATTACCACATTGACAAAGAGCAATATGATGATGATGATGATAATAATAATAATAATAATAATAATAATAATAATAATAATAATAATAATAATAATACTGATGATGATGATGATGATGATGATGACGATGATGATAAATATTAATCGCCAACAACAATAAAACGGTATCTGTCAAAATATCAAATGACAAATAGGCTGGGAAAGATTAGAAAAAAATCCACCATTTTAAAAATATTTTCTTTAAATGGAAGTAACGTTTTGCTAACGGAAAAAATACGACTTTTTATATTCATCCTTTTTTTTTTTCTTTTTTACCACAATTTCAATCTGAAACATTAGACGTGTCGCTTCTTTATATGATTTGTCTCTTTCATTATTTCTTTCTAATTTCATATTTTGTGTCATTATTTTCCTTTTTCTTTTACATTTCAAAAATTATTTTATTTTTTCCAAAGAAAAAAAATTATTGTTTCTTTTGGATATGATTCTTTTAAAGATTCGATAAAAAAATTAAAAAAAGAAGCTAAAACGTAGAAATAGAAACTTTAAAAAAAATGGATATTTTCCTGATTAAGAATTGAAATATAACTTTCTAATTTAAATGATTAATAAATACAGGAATGAATAAACGAAATCATTGAAATTATTCTTAATTTTATTTAAGAATGTACTTCACACACAGATACACATAAACATGCACGCCCGAACACACACACACACACACACACACACACACACACACACACACACACATACAAACGTGCGCACACAGCATAAGCAATAAGCAAGTATGTATGTGTTTATATATGTGTGTGTGAGTGTGTATGCGTGCGTGTTTATTTATCTATATCTCTCCCCCCTCTCTCTCTCTCTCTCTCTCTCTCTCTCTACACACACACACACACATATATATATTTGTTTGTATCCATTCAAAAACACACACAAACATGTATATACACGCACACCCAAATTCACACAAACCCGTACTTAAATGGCGGATACGTTAGATTGATAAAAATAGATATCTACATGAAAACAAAAGCGCGTACACCGACGTATGCACTCACACTTGTATAATACATCTGTTTGTGTGCGCGTGCGTACTTATTTGTACAGAGTGACCTCAATTTAAAAACGTAAGAAGGAAGGTAATTCCTGTGATACAATGTAATTGGAGGGGGGTTTATGTATGGGGTATTAGACACTGTATGGACGATGTAAGGAGCACTGAGTGAGCTGAAGCACACAAAGTAGCAACGGTCAATATAAATGTGTACATACGCATTGCGAGACTTCTAACCTGCTGTAGAACTCAATATCCATGTCCTTCAGAACGAAGTCGTGTACAAATCAGAATAAAAAGATGACAAAGGAAATAAAGGATTATCTAGTGAAATTCATTATCTTACAGTTGTTTCTGCTCTAAGCTGCTGTGGACTTGTTGTTGAGTGTCTGAGTAACTCTGCATAGCTTCATCGGAGCCATGTACATATATTTTTTAATGTTTCTTTAATAGAAAGATAGTCATTCGAAATGGAGAAAATGCCTTTAATGTTATCGTGTGCAGGAGTGAGTCGAAAAGCACACGCGCATACGTGCATATACGCGCGCTTGTACATACACACACATGCACACGCACACGTACACATTCCCATGAGTTGAAATCCCAATATAGAGGCTACAACGTCTTACAGAAGCAAAGGATGCGTTAGATATTGGTATTTTAGAGAATCCTGTGAGAAAACTTTGGTTTGGTTAGGGCTGGAATTCTGTTTATTCAGCTCAACGAGTTCTTTCCAGAACCTACAAAAACTAGTTAAGCAGCAACAACGACATCAACAGTAACAGTAACAAGAAGAACAAAACAATGTCAGTTAATTAATCAATGATGTAAACATACTGCTCGCTCGGTGTTGTATTATGCATCAATGAATGGATGTGAAATATCATTTGTACGAATGATATTGGAAATTGGAAGAAAGAGAGACAGAGAGAGAGAGAGAGAGAGAGAGAGAGAGAGAGAGAGAGAGAGAAATATAGAGAGAGAAAGCGAGAAGGAGAAGAGCATGAAAGAGAGGGAAAGAGTGGTAGAGAATGGAGGGAACAGCGGGAAATAGGGAGAGAGGGAAATAGTGAAAGAGGAAAATGCAAGAGACTACAGCAGAGAGAGAGAGAGAGAGAGAGAGAGAGAGAGAGAGAGAGAGATGGTGAAAGTTACTGCCATAGAATACATAGATCTAAAGAAAGTGGATAATGAAGAGTTGATCCGAAACAGTTGGTGAAAGTTAATTCATTGCACATTTGAGTACCAGAGGACAGTCTAACATGGAATTAGTGAATGTTAAGGAGAAAACACGTACATGGAGCTGGAGAAGTTTACAGCTACAAACGGTCAGAAAATGTTAGACTGTGAGAGGCAGAGATAAACACCGATAGACAGGTCTATAGTCAGACACGTTCCATATATGAACATCTAGTTATTAAGCACTCTTCCTTGTTTTAAAACCGGATATATTATTTGAGGAAAAATTACCTGGTATTTCTATACGTTAGGGCTTCTGTTACAGGTATCTTTGTCTCTCTCATTGCCTTTGTTGAAACTGTCCATATATTGATCTGTCGATGAACTTGTTATAAATACCAAACGAAGATAGTAACAATAAGTAGAAATATAAAAAACGAAATGATTTTGAATAAAAACCTAAATGCAAAAAAAAAGGAAACTGTGAAATATCAATATCGAGTTTGGTGGAGATATTGAAATTGCATATGGTATTTCAGTTGATCTCACACCTGGAGACAGAAATAATTACTCATATATTATGAACGGAACATCTACTGCTATCGCAAACATATTGATTTCTGGCGAAAACAAACACGACAGAGTCAAAATAAGAGAAAAGAGGCAGGAAGGGAGAAAGAGGGGAGGGGAGAGAAGGAGAGAGAAGGAGAGAGAGAGAGAGAGAGAGAGAGAGAGAGAGAGGAAAGAATTAATGTAACACATTTTCATACAATAGTGGGAAATTAGAATATAAGGAAAACACGGGTGGTTGGTTGTGAGAAATTATAGAACAGATAACACTGACTGCCATTACATATGTGTGTCTAAGTATTTACTTGATTATCATATGTAAATATATATATATATATATATATATATATATATATATATATATATATATATATATATATATATATATATATATATGTATGTATGTATGTATGTATGTATGTATGTATGTATGTATGTGTATCTCTCTCTCTCTCTCTCTCTCTCTCTCTATATATATATATATATATATATATATACGTTGTAAGTGTATCTAGATTGCTCCTCTTTGCACAGGAACATATGAGCGTGCTTATACGTGTAGCTGGATGAGTTTCCCGATTCCCATATATTTCAGCGAAAATTGCAGAACAAATGTAAGCCTTGTTACGTCACACAAAGATTATCGTCTAAATCCTAAGCAATGCCATGTTCAGCATTATTATACTGTTGAAGGTGGAACAAAAAATATATATTTATGGGTGTGTGTGAGTGGGTGTGCGCGTATATATATATGTATATACATATATATACACACACACACACACACACACACACACACACACACATATATATATATATATATATATATATATATATATATATATATATATATACATGCATATGTATACATGTATATAGAATAGTTACACTTCAAAATGGTATGATTCAAATATATTAAGCTTTCTTCCTTCATCTCGAGGCTCTTTTCTTTTCTCTTCCCTTCTTTTATTTTATGTATTTTTCTTCATTCTGATGAAGTTCCATGTACCAGATGGGGTGTACTATAGAATATGACGAATATTATTCTCAGAAATTTCTTTGGCAGCGTTGATAGCTTTTGGAAGTAGAAACGGGTGTTAGAAATAATAATGTTTTGTATTAAAAAATAATGATCGATGGTAGTCAGTTTGTTGATCAAGAATCTTCTCCATTTTCTGCTTAATTTATATATATAAACACACATACATATATACACATACATATATATATATATATATATATATATATATATATATATATATATATATATATATATATATATATGTTAAAATCATTTGCAGATCTATTAACTAAAAGAACGAAAATGTCTTAGGAAACGCTGATTTCTATTGTTTCTAATTTATTGATATTAGGACGAGCAGGTCAGGTTTAAGGAACATGATTTTTACATTAGGTTGGGAAATCTTCAGCGCTGCTGATAGGACACACCTCACCACAAGACAGACTGAAAGAGTCGGAGATGAGATGAAGTTTTCCTTTAATTACGCAACGCAAATCACATGTGATTAAGTCCAGTACACACACACACACACACACACACACACACACACACACACACACACACACACTGTTCCAATTTAATCTTTCAAGACAGTTGTTAAGCAGAGAAGGGAGCCCCTCTCCTAACTTTTTACATGTCAGAAATTACAGCAAATTTCCTTCCGAACCCAAACATATCGTTAAAATACAACACATTGAATAGCCTGGGATGTCATAAGTGGAATGTCGATGATGTGTCTCCTGCTCCACTGCATCGATGAGTCGATAACTTCATCAACGTTTCTCTTTAGTCTTCCAAGGCTCTGATCCTTTTTGCATTATTTTACAGCAATCTGCTCCTTTAAATCACTGGTATGAAATAATAATAATAATAAAGTACAAACTTTTCACAACAAAACAGAACGAAGCATAACAACAAAGACCTAATGAAAAAGATGCTGGCCATCAAAGTAGAAGCAACTCGAATTTGATGAAGAGAAACGAATACGTTAATAAAGAACATCCTCTCTCAACCCATCAGAAGCTTTCAATCCTTGATTAATTCAGTCATTCTTTAAAATATCTGCAAACCACTTCAGCAATATTTCTCGTTTGCTTTTTTTTCTTTCTTCCTCATTCTTGCAGCGAATTTATGCTTCGTTTTCTCTGCCCTGTTATATTACGCACTCGACCAGAAGTTCCTTTTCCTGAATACAATGCCTCTTCTTCAGGAAAATAATTAAAATTCGTTAAACCTTGTTCCGTTAAACCAAGGGTTTACTGCGTGTACGTATGTGTGTGCATGTGTGTGTGTGTGTGTGTGTGTGTGTGTGTGTGTGTGTGTGTGTGTGTGTCTGCGTGTTACTAAGAAGGAGTTCAACATGACATCTACAAAGGCTAAACATTAAAGAACTCATTCATAACAAGGAGGCCAAACTAAAGAAAATTTTACTCAAATATCAAATATATATATATATATATATATATATATATATATATATCTTACAGTTATATTGAGCTTTCAAACGTTGCATTAAATGCGAGCGCGCACTAAGTGTGCATACAGCTCTGTATACATATCGACATCTGTATCTAGAAGAATGGAGAATTATACGTCGTTAAAATTTGTTTATTACATTATTATTATCATTAAATTCATATTAGATTCTAGTCCGACAGGTGTTTCCACTG
>NC_142949.1:20672290-20677290 GCF_046866305.1 Octopus bimaculoides | reverse complement strand
TTTCAAATAGATGAAAATTTATTTTTGCGTAAAATCTAGTGTGCGAAAAATGCGTGTAACCAAGACGTAATGAGGCGAGATCAAATTCAAAGGAAGAATTGTCATTAATTTACGTAAAATGTTTCGGACGTTATAATCGGAGTAGAAATGAAAAATTCCATGGAAAGACAAAGCAGCCAACTACTAGTGCAGAAAAAGGCTATTCAGTTTAAACCGAGATTTTCTTTTCTAAAAGTTATGTAAATATATTCCGGATGAGACAATTGTATTTTTATCATTTCTTGAAAAATTATTTCGTCTTTTCAAAGACGCTACCTATGGACATATCACAGCATATCCTACGATCAGGAGAAAAGTATAACAAGTATAAATTGTAAGGATGTGAAACATATGCTTCTTAGGGCTCTTGGAAACAATAAACCAGTGACCACCCAACGATTGATGAAGCAATAGCCACCACCAATATTTAGGCTAATGGATTGTAATTCCATGCCTTTTATATTGAAACAGAGATTTGACATCGATTCAAGCAGCATTTTGAATGTTGCATCCCAGGAGCAGTATCTAATAATCATCAATAGTCGAAATGTCATCATCGATCAGGTCAGATGCATTATAATATGAGAGTTGAAAATCTGTTTCTTGGAAAATATTCTTTGACTAAAACCTATACACTAACATTGGACAGTTTTGCAGCAACCGAACAGGAATCTTTCAACTTATTTCCATAAATTCAAGTCTAGTTACATTGTCAGAAATCATTGTGAGTAAATGTTTAAACATACAGTGGCCTTTATATTTACATTTGAGCAAAAGTGTAACGATCGGAGCAATGTGCATTGCAATCGATAGAACGAATAGTCCTGAAAATAAAACTCTGTCATTATAGTGATGTAGAGGTTTTCATTCCCCATCCGCCATCATATTAAATATGAGTGATAGAAAGTTCTTAAACACTCTCTAAAATACAACCAAATATATATATATATATATAATCATCATAAATATACAGGGATTAGCATTGAGTTGCTTCTCCAACATACTGAAAATTTAGAAATAGCAGTCAAAGAACTACTGATTCTAAACTACAAATTTTTCTCTAAATGGATGGCGATATTTATGGCCCTTATTCTTGTATATATATATATATATATATATATATATATATATATATATATATATATATATATATATATATATATATATATATATATATATATATATATATGTATATATATATATATATATATATATATATATATGAATGTATAATATATGTGTGTCTTTGTGTGTGTGAGTGTGAGTGTATGTGTATGTGTGTCAGTGTATGTGTATGTGTGTATGTGTGTATGTGTGTATGTCAGTGTATATGTATGTGTGTGTATGTGAGAGAGAAAGAGAGAGCATTTATGTGTATCTTTCTCTTACCCTGGTGTGTATTTGCTCTCCATCTCTAAGCATATATATAAAACTATACACATTGATAGATACATACGTCTGATTCTAATCGTATGTCTGTTCATGCATATAGGGCCGTGCCAATGTGCCTGTGTGCATGCATATATTTTCACTGTAGAGTATACGCGACCTGTGTTCATTAATCATGCATTAGTTTCTTATAGAGCATTTCACGTTAATCGCAACACGAAAAGGCTTGTTTCTGACCTATGTAGCAGCAGGAGTGAGATCAAATATCTAAGAAAAGTCGGTTGATTGATTAACTGACTGGGTGGTTGGGTGGCTGCTTAGACGGTTGGTCGACTAGATGTACCTTACAAAAGAAGTGACAGCGCCAACAATATGAAGGATCGAGGTAGGCTTTCCATGATGTAACGTTGTGACATAAAGATGTTCAATCAACTGAATTGATCAAAGCAATTACTAGACAACATCTTTCTCCAGGCGTAAATATAACAACCTACGCATAACACACATGAAATAAGTTCTGTCCACTAATTGTTCGGATAACCTTAGTTGTCGGTAATATTTTTAATCAGTTTGTAACATTTGTGGCGCTGAACTTTATCGCTATTTATTATGCCCAAGTCTTCTCTGAAGAACTGTCCTTCGGTCATATTATGAATATTCATAATCTGCATCAATATGTCTACCTACATACTTACCCACACCCTTCACTACATACATAGATATCTACCTACCTATACACACACACAGAGACGCATATATATATATATATATATATATATATATATATATATATATATATATACACGCACACACACACACACAAACTCACACTCACACAAACATACACGCTCATTTATATTATTTGTATACTTACATAATAAAATACATTCAACTGAAAATTTGTTATAAGACTGTAAATGAATTGCACTTTCTGACTGAGCGGTTCGCCTCAGGACGTAGCGATGAATTACGTCATTCATATTAAAGACAGGAATATAGCTAACATTTATACAGATCCATTATGAAATAAATATTTGGTTTCGAATCTTTGCACCTTTTTTCTTTTATTAGAGTGATAATATATTTGCGATATTCTGTTGAACGTCTAAAGAAGTAAATGAAACCCACCAACAGTGAGCGGCGATTAAAGTCATTTTATCTTTGCAAACAATGTTTGCCAAATCAAGATTAAAATATAGAACGTTGGCGCAGGCGTGGCTGTGTTGTAAGAGGGTTGCTTACCAACAACATGGTTCCGAGTTCAGTCTAACTGCCTGGTATCTTGAGCAAGTGTCTTCTACTACAGCCTCGAATCGACCAAAGTGTTGTGATTGGTTTTGGTAGATGGAAACCGAAAGTCACCCAGAAAGTTCCTCACCGAGACACAATTCCGGGCAAGGTTCTTTGTGGAAGACCAGCAGTCGCCAGTGTATAACTGTGTCCCTTCTCAACGCCAACAATGTTGTCCAAGGGAAAGGCAAAGGGGCCGATACAGCCTGGCACCAGTGATGTTGCAACTATTCTTTGCAAGCCGACTGAACTGGAGCAACGCGAAATAAAGTGTCTCGCTCAAGAACACAATACACAGCCTGATCAGCCAATCGAGCGCAGAATCTCACGATTGTAAGCCCGAGACTCCAAGCATTGAACCATACCCCTTCACACGCGCTTCACACGCTCTTTTTCTCGCTCACACACACACACACACACACACACACACACACACACACACACACACACACACACACACACACATGGATGCACAATCTTGATAGCCAATGCTGGGGTATTTAAGTTACTGTAACTGGGCAGTTCAGCAAAATAGACGGATAAAATAAGTACCAGGCTCTAAAGTTCAGAGATATGAAAATAAACACTGTAGAATTTGATTCAATAAGGTTTTCAACTTCTCAGTTGGCTGGTTTTATGGAAAGAAAAAACAAATAGAAATACTTTTAGGTTTCGCGAAACACTTGTCAGAGTTCAGTTTTATTTAAAATGTACATCTAAAAGATCAGTTACGATCGGTTTCTTTAATCTTATGTCAGTGCGAACTTTTACGCGACACATTGTTCTGAGATTCTATCTATAGTAACATTCGCAAAGACAGTTTACAGAGCATGTGACTAAGTACATTACGCAATGTTTTTAAGTGCCATGTTTATTTGAGAGAAGGTTCAAGGCCTTATACTTCTTGTCCCTTCTTGCACAAGGAGACTGCTTTATAAAAGTATGGTGAGTCTACAATTATATGGTCTGTGGTACTCTATTAGTCTTCAATGATATGAAATATAAACTGCCATACAATGTAAGATATGCCACAGTTCGGTAAGACATCTTTACACGATAGAGAAGCATGAGAAAAAGAAAATATTTTACATGAATCATGTGTGTGTGCATGTCTATGTATGTTTGTGATTATGTGCCTGTGTTTGTGTGTGCATGTTTGTGTGTGTTTGTTTGTGTGTGTGTCTGTGTGCGCGCGTGTGTGTGTGTGTTTGTGTGTGTGTGAGTATATTCATATATTCCTTGTTAGGTTAAAACATCAGATGTTTATGCACAAAATCATTGCAAATAAGGTGTTAAGGAATGGATTGTTCCTGAATATGCACGTATTTTGTAGTGCTCAAAACCTACTTAGTATTTTTATATTCTCCATTATCGTAGCTCCTAGATTAACTCGTATGATTATTTAAGATTGTTGTGGTACACAATCAAGAAGACTTGTCAGAAAAAATAGTTTTATTTTAGCCAAGCAATGTCTCCAAACCGGGAATTTATAAACAAAGCGTCATCAGCTGAAAATAATTTCATGAATGAAAATCATAAATAACTGAATCAAAACCAATTAAAAGAAAGTCATAAATAAGGACGTGGGGCTTTCTTAAATTTCAAAAATATAATAATAGGAGTAAGCACCAGGTAAAAAGGTGAACAATTGTAGGATGCACTTTTTTCCTTTTGTCTGTTTATCCTGGCCGTGAGTTACCAGAATTTGCCCAGTAATTTGTTATGATGTTGGGTGTTGGGAATTCCTACAAAGGGGGTTTTGTATTCCGAACATTCAAAACAATTTCATTATTCTTTTCCATTTGAGTTACTTTTCGTTTCTACAAGAGTATTTTGTCTTTCCCACCGTTAACATAGAACTTGATTCATTCAAGTGTATTCTAAACAATATCAACACCGATGCCCTTTTAGATGTCAGCATTAGTGACCCAGAAGCTATACTTTTGTGATTCTGCATGCGCAATTTTTTTCTACGTTTTCCGTGTTGGACATACAACTATAAATAACGGTTCCGTAAATGCTATTGAAATTTCTCGTCGTTGTAGATAATTTAGATATATTTAATCCAATAAGGTTAGGAAAGTTTTCACGATAATTATCATAATTCGTGATGAAAAACGTTTCCGAAAAGCAGACAGATAATGTTACTCAAGATACCACGCAGTTAGACTGAACTCGGAACCATGTTGTTGGCAAGCAACCCTCTTACAAAACAGCCACGCCTGCGCCAACGTTCTATATTTTAATCTTGATTTGGCAAACATTGTTTGCAAAGATAAAAT
>NC_142949.1:20664790-20667290 GCF_046866305.1 Octopus bimaculoides | reverse complement strand
TTATTATTATTATTATTATTATTATTATTATTATTATTATTATTATTATTATTATTATTATTATTATTATTCAGTAGTTTTATTTTTATAACGTGCTTTCACTTCACTACCGAGCGCAGCTCTGTGCGCCTTGGGTATGTGCTGTGGTTTGCTGTGGTGCTCTTATGTTTACTGTATTGAAAGTGTTTTGCGTAGAATGTGTGCAGTGCCCAGTAGTGCAATTTTCTGTATGTTATATATATTTGTAAGTCCTGGTGTTTTTGTTATGTATTTGTCTGAATATTTTTTTATTATACCTAAGGCACCTACTATGATAGGAATTGTTTCTGTTTTTAGATTCCACATTCGAGTTATCTCTATTTCCAGGTCTTTGTATTTTGAAAGTTTTTCCATTTCTTTTAGAGAAACGTTGTCATCTGCTGGTATTGAAACATCAATTAGAAGGCATTTTTTTTCTTCATGATCTTTGACAACTATATCTGGTCTATTTGCCTTAATTTCTCTATCTGTGTGTATTGGCATATCCCAGAGTATGGTTGCTTTCTCGTTTTCTGTGACCTTTTCTGGCGTGTGTTTATACCATCTTTTTTCTGTTGCTATTCCATAATGTTGGCATAGCTTCCAGTGTATATAGGTCCCAGCTCTGTCGTGTCTGTGAATATATTCCTTCTTAGCCAGGACTGGGCAGCCAGAGATAATATGATTTATTGTTTCTTGTCGATCTCCACATATTCTACAGTTACTTGTTATATTTCTTTTCATTATGTGTTTTTGGTAATTTCTGGTGGGGAGGCTTTGGTCTTGTGCAGCAATTAAAAATCCTTCAGTCTCTGCTTTGAGTCCTGAGCTTCTCAGCCATTGCTGGGATTTTTCTCTGTCTATTTCTTTCGCATTTAGTTTAGCCCAGTATTTACCATGTAGGGGCTTTTCTTGCCATCGTTTTATCATGGTCCGTTGCTGTTCTAGTTTTAGTTTGGATTTCATTTGTTTTATAGCTTTTGTTGTTTCTTCTTCTTCTTCTTCGTATTTGTTAGGTAGATTGATTTCTTGTTTGTATTTGTCAGCTTCCTTAAATACTGAAAACAGTTTTTTGTTTTGCTCGTGTTTTGTGGCTATTTGTATTAGTTTCCCTTGCTTCTGGAGTAGGTATTTTTGCAGTCCTATGGTGGTTATTTTATAATAGTTTTCTAGCTGTATAAGACCCCTTCCACCTTCTGTGCGTTGTATATATAGCCTTTCTATGTCAGATTTTGGGTGGTGCATCCTATATCCTGTCATTATTTTTCTTGTTTTCCTGTCTATTTTACATAGTTCGTTCAGTGTCCAGTTAAGGATGTTGTAGCTGTAGCTTATAACTGGGACAGCTAAAGTGTTGATACCCATTATCTTGTTTTTAGCATTGAGCTCTGTTTTTAGTATTGATCTAACTCGTCTGTAGTACTCTTTCTTTATTTTTTCTTTCATTTGTGTATGTTGTATCCTATCTAGTTCATTGACTCCTAAATACTTATATGGTTGGCTTTCGTCTAGTTCTCTTATTTCATTGGCTTTATCTAGTGTTATATTGCTACTTTTAACTAATTTTCCTCTTTTCAGGGTTGCTTTGGCACATTTTTCTAATCCGAATTTCATTTCTATTTCCTTGGTAAAGCCGTGTACTGTCTGTAGTAGTGTTTCTAGCTCTTTGTCGTTTTTTGCATATAATTTTAGGTCATCCATATATAGAAGGTGGCTGACTGTTTTTCCATAGCATTTGTAACCGCATCCAGTTCTATTTAGCAATTCTGTTAAAGGTGTGAGTGCCAGGCAGAACAGGAGTGGAGAGAGCGTGTCTCCCTGGAATATTCCTCTTCTAATGGGGATGGCTTCCGTTTTCACAAGTCCCTCTTTTGGTTGGAGCTGTAGCACTGTCTGCCATTTGTTCATTGAGTGCCCTATGTATTTTATGATAATTGGTGCCACCTTGTTTATGGCTAGTGTTTCCAGAATCCACGTGTGGGGAACACTGTCGAAAGCCTTTTGGTAGTCCACCCAGGCCATACTGAGGCCTTTCTTCTTTCTGCGGCTGTCTTCAGTTATGGCTTTATTGATCAATAATTGATCTTTACAGCCGTATGAGCCCTTGCAGCATCCCTTCTGCTCTTCTGGAAACAGGTTGTTATTTTCCAGGTGTTTACTCACTCTCTGCGATATTATTGCAGTAAAGGCTTTGTAGATCGTAGGGAGACAGGTTATAGGTCTATAGTTTTGTGGTTTCTCCGTTTCCGTGGATTTGGGGATTAAGATGGTTTTCCCTTTTGTGAGCCATTCAGGCATTGTTTCTGGATCTGCTATTATGTTGTTAAAGTTTTCTGCCAGCTTTTTATGCATTGCTGGCAGGTGTTTTAACCAGAAATTGGGGATCTTGTCGTGTCCAGGTGCTTTCCAGTTGCTTAGTCTTTGCAGTGTCTGGGTGACCTCTTCAGTTGTTATAGGGGCCCAGAGTTGCTCAGGTGCTAAG
>NC_142949.1:20632290-20659790 GCF_046866305.1 Octopus bimaculoides | reverse complement strand
CAGGGAGATTCACATCTCCCGAAAATACTACTAACACCAATAGTAATATAAAAAAAACAATGCTAACAGCAATAGACAGTACAAACACAGAGTTGATGAATTACATCAACTCTAAAACAAACATCACAAATAACGATATCAAAACCAACAACCACCCACGTACAACACCGCCAAAACACATTAAAATTATTCATGTAACACCAGCATTACACAACACAATAAAATCCCTCTACCCCAACTCGGTAGGGGGATTCCAGAAATATTTGTGCAAGAAATTGTACAATAGCCTCCTTGGTGAAAAATCCAAGGAGGAAACAAAACTTTCTAACGGTAAGTAACTTTCTGTTCTTTTGTATTGTGCTTTAAAGCACACGTATAAATAGAATCATGGTGAAGATTGGTTGTGTGAATGTGCGTGGCTTAGGGTCCCCTTGGAAACAAGGGTACCTCTTAAATGACATCAAGTCACACAATTTGGATATCATAGCCATTAGTGAGACCAGACTCCATGAACCGCGGGCCCTAAAGTCCATGTTTGGCGGACAGTTTAACATTTATTTTTCTCCCTGTCTGCCGAGGATGGGCGGTAGTGGCACGGCGGTTCTTTTTCGCAAGAGTCTGGATCTCCAAGTAAAGACGATATTTACGGACCCGGAGGGTAGACTGGTTGTCCTAGATGTGGACGGCAGCGATGGAGGCGCTTTTCGGTTGCTGGCAGTTTATGTGCCTCCTTTAACAGGTCGGTCAGACTTCTTTCGACGTCTAGAAGTATTCCTGGGAACGTCTCGTCCCTTACTTTTAGTGGGGGATTGGAATGCTACCTTGGACACGCATCTAGACTACGTGGGGAGTGACAAAACTAGAAGGGGATGCAAAGGCCTCATAGACCTGCTCAGACGCTTCCAGTTGTCTGACAGGTACCGACTCGACCACCCAAATGTGCCAACGTGGACTTGGAGCAACCGCATTGGGTCGTCGAGATCGTATCTAGATAGGATAGTGTGTAGGACAAGAGATAGAGATAGTTTAGGATGTCCACAGTTCCACATAGTCAGCTACACGGATCACAAACTTGTGACGTGTACGCTAGACTTAGATAAGGCACATAGGCAGGGTCCCGGTTACTGGAAACTAAACGCGTCTTTCCCGTCGAGACAGGTTTTCAGAGACCGGATTAGCACGTTAGTAAAGAGGGCTTTGACGGGAGCCATCGTCAACAACAAATGGTGGTTTGCCCTCAAGAGAGCAGTAAGGGCGGAAGCAATAAGGTATAGCAGGGCACTAGCTGTAGAGAGGAACAGAGAAGAGGGGGAGCTAGTGATAAAGTTAGAAGAGGCATTGCGAAGTGGCATCGCATCCGACGTTTTAGCGGCGAGGTTGGCCCTCGACCAACACTTCAATGCTAAACACGAAGGGTGTGCTGTCAGGGCAAGGATGCGTGCTCTGGGGAATGAAGGTGTTGGAGCCGCACGAGAGGCCCGGGTGGCGGAGGCGCAGCGGGGTAACAGAGCCACCATCCGGTCTCTGGTAGACGAACAGGGGCGCGAATTGCTCGAGCCGAGCAAGATGTGCGAGGCGTTTCAGCGGCATTTTGCCCGACTGTTCGGGAGGAGTGGCGAGCGAGAAGGCAGGGTGGACTTTAGTGCCTACCTGCACAGCTTGCCACGACTCTCGGCAAGAGAGGCGGAGTGCTGCGAAGGGGTCATCACGGCGGAGGAGGTGAGGGACGCGATGGCGGGTTGCTCGACGGACAAATCTTCAGGTTTGGATGGTCTGCCCTACGAGCTTTACAACTGTATGCCAGACTTGTTTGGAGAAGTTTTGGCGGTCGTGTACTGCAACTGGCAGCAGAACGGGAGCATTCCCGGTTTTGTGAGCCGAGGAGCGGTAACGCTGCTGAAGAAAGATCCAAACAAGGGGGACGCCATAGATAACTTTAGGCCCATCACTCTGCTCAATGCAGACATGAAAATTTTGGCCAAGGTGTTATCCAAGCGGTTGGCGCTTGTCATCGAGAAACTGGTCGGCACGGAGCAGACGTGCGCCGTGCCGGGCCGGAGCATCCATGACAACTTCCATCTGATGCGCTACATCATAGAGAGGGTAGTTAAGGAACCTGTCATGGGTGGGGCCCTGATCAATTTGGATCAATCCAAAGCTTTCGATAGGGTATACCATCGATACTTGGAGGCCGTCCTCGAAGCGGCCGGCTTCGGTCCCGTTTTCCGCGGCTGGATGGCTGCCTTGTACACAGGCATCCGTTCGGTTGTTCGTGTCAATGGACGTCTATCGGGACCCTTCGACATTGCACGTTCGGTTCGTCAGGGATGCCTCCTGTCGCCGCTCCTGTACGTATTGACTCTCGAGCCACTACTGCGGAAGCTGGCGACGCTGAGGGGCATCCCGCGAGAACTGGGGTGCGGGACGAGCGTGTCGGCATACGCGGACGACGTCACCGTCATAGCGTCTAGCCACGAGCACATTGAGCTTGTCGGCGAGACGCTGAAAGACTACGAAGCGGTGGCGGGAGCGAAAATCAACCGGGATAAGTCGGTGGGTTTGCTGCTCGGCACCTGGAGAAGCAAGCCCATACCGTCTGGCAGCGCCTCAGTAGTGGGACGCTGGACGGACGGTCCGGTCAAGTTGCTCGGAGTCTGGTTCGGTCCGGACCTGCAAACGGAGAAGAACTGGGACGAGATAATGAGTAGGGTGGCCACTCTCTGCCGGCAATGGTCCGAGAGGAATCTGTCCCTAAAAGGTCGGGCGGAGGTGGCGAACGCGTACATCGCGTCCGTCATCGAATACCGCCTGACCGTCGTGCCTTGTCCCGATCGCGCCATCACCGAAATGGAGCGCATCCTCTTCCGCTTTTTGTGGAAAGGAAGCGTTCCGATGGTGAGGCGATCCGTTTGTTGCCAACACCCGCTGAAAGGAGGGCTGGGCATGCCGTGGTTGATGATGCGCAGACATGCGCTGAGACTGCGACATCTCCGGCTCTACGTAGACGACGGTGAGCAGGTGTGGTCGCCGTTTGTGCGACGCGCTTTCCCGCAGCTCGTCTCCATGACCGAGCTGCAGTCGTGGATCAAAAAGAGGCCGAGGAATGGCGAATGGCACCGTGAGTGTCGCGTTGCTCTGCAACAACTTTGCCGTCCCGGGTCGACCTTGAGCGGCTGCATCACAACGAAGTCATTCTATAGGGGATTAGTGGAGGGCAGGTACGACGACGATCTCGGGGCGAACCTGGGCGTCGACGAGGAATACCTGACCCGCCTGTTCAGGACGACTTTCGGGCCGGGACCTATGGACAACTTCCAGAGATCCCTGACCTGGCAGTGTTACCGAGAGGCGCTACCCGTTCGGGATAAGCTCTATAGACACGGCTCGCGAAATGCGGGGCCGACCTGCCCGAGATGCGGTCAGAGCGATGAAACCGTTCTGCATGCACTCGTGCAGTGTCCAACCATTTCGGAGCTGTGGGCTTATGTCGAACGACTGCTGTCGCGTGTGGGACGAGTCGGTTTATCAACCGAATCTATCGTCAATATCGTCACGCCTCCTTCCTTTAAACGGGAAGGAAGAGCTGTATTTATCGTACTTGTGGCTATGGCCAAAGAATGCATCTGGTGGACGCGTCTGAAAGGATTAGAGACAAATACTTTCCTCTCTGGTCAATCTCTCATCAACTTTTTCAAGTATCACTTGAAAAGGAAGGTGAGAGTAGAGAGGCAAGTGTTGTCTAGCAAATGTTTCGCAAAAAGATGGATACATGTAGCAAGAATGGCACGTATAAATGACGAAGCCACCTTGACCATGATTCTATAAAACGTTTTAAAATTTTGTAAACAGAGAGTTACTCACGTTTCTTGCTTAAATAAAAGAAATTTTATTTAACAAAGTGTGACGCTAAAGACCGAGGTTACCGTGGTCTTTTCGTAGGTTTTTCTTTCCACGGATAACCTCCCCATTTATTGGGAATTTTTTGTATTATTTCGTATTTTTTGTAAATACCCCAAACGTTTTGCGATGTTTTTTTTTCATCGTTGTCCCCACTTTTGTTTTTTTTTTCTGCTTTGTTTTCGACCCCCTCGAAAAGAAAAACTCTACATTTGTATTTTGTCCCCTCTGTGTTGAGCCCTGTGTGGCTAATAAAGAAACCTATCTATCTATCTATCTATCTATCTATCTATCTATCTATATATATATATATCTATCTATTCATCTATCCATCTATCCATCCATCTATCTATCTATCTATCTATCTATCTATCTATCTATCTATCTATCTATCTATCTAGCTATCTATCTATCTTTCTCTTTCCCTCTATGTATGTATGTATGTATGTATTATAGGCCTAGGAGTGGTTGTGTGGTAAGTAGCTAGCTTACAAAACGCGTGGCTGCGGGTTCAGTCCCACTGCGCGGCACCTTGGGCAAGTGCCTTCTACTGTAGCCTCGGGCCCGCCAAAGCCTTGTGAGTGGATTTGGTAGACGGAAACTGAAGAAGCCCGTCGTATGTATGTATATATGTATGCGTGTGTGTTTGTCTCCCAAAACCCGCTTGACAACCGATGCTTGTGTGTTAACGTCCCTGTAACTTAGCGGTTCGGCAAAATACACCGATAGAATAAGTACTAGGCTTACAAACTTACAAACAATAAGTTCTGGGGCCCAGCAATTGTTTTCACCTCAATAGACGTCAGTGATTGGTTGAAATTACCGAAATACGACAATTTTTTACATGAAATAACTTCGAATAGAAATTTTTTTATCTGTTCTATAACACAAAATATACAAGTGTAGGAAGTTTGAAAGAGTTTCTGTAGAAAATAGAGTAAATAAAACACAAATAAAAAGTGGCGCCCGCCAAATCAGAAAGATCCGTTCATCGAGTTATGTCTTCATTTCATTTTATTAGATACTCATGTATACAGACTAAAAGATATATATATATATATATATATATATATATATATATATATATATATATATATATATATATATATATATATATATATATATATATATATATATATATATATATATATATATATATATATATATATATATATATTTATATTTATATATATATATATTTATATATATATATATATATATATATATATTTATATATATATATATATATATATACATATATATATTGAACAAGTATAAAATTGATAATGACCTCGAAGATGCGTCGGACTGCGATACATTAAAATATATCTTGGGGTATTACAGTTTCTGTTAAGTTAAAATCGTCCTTGAATATATGGCCCTGAGTGGAGTGATAATTATGTTGCAGGGTGAGTTTTATTAGAGAAGTGTTATGGAGAAATGTTTATTGATTAAATCTGGGGTTCTACTCTTGCTTAGATTTTATTCATGGATGAAGACCTTTGAACGCAGGTGTGTACATTTATGTGCGGACTCTAGGTCATGAGATTCTTTTTTAGTGCTTCACAAAATAAAATAAGTAGATGGTACGCTTTACTTGTTATAACTTTGTTTATGGTATTTTCTGTTTGTCAGACGTTGGCTTAGCGGGCCAAAACTTCGAAGTCACTGTCTATAATATTGTTGATTAAAAAGAATTAATTTGTACTCTACAAAACTATAGAGCAACTAATCAGATTAACGTAAAGTTGTTTTTATTGTAACTGAACATAAAACAACGTGTGCTTGTGTTTATACATACATACATGTCTCTCTCTCCCTCTCGTTCTATCTCTCTCTTTGTCTCTCTCTCTCTCTCTCTCTCTCTCACTCTCTCTCTCTCTCTCTCTCTCTCTCTCTCTCTATATATATATATATATATATATATATATGTATATATATAGATATATGTAAATATATAAAAATAAACAGATATATATTTACATATACACACGCTAATATACGACTTATAATCCCCAATCTTGTTCATACAACGACTGGGGCAAACTAGTCGGTATACAGTACTTACTCGGTATTACCTGTATCCTCTTGGGTTTGGTTAAATCCAATACCCTCCTCAACCTTATATATATATATATATATATATATATATATATATATATATATATATATATATATATATATATATATATATATATATATATATATATATATATGTATATCTATATACATGTCTATATATACATATATATGTATGCAATGCATATATATATAACATGAATCTAAATATATTATACATATTTATCAAGGAAAATGGGCGAGTGCATATATATATATATATATATATATATATATATATATATATATATATATATATATATATATATATATATATATATATATATATATATATATATATATATAATATATATATATACGTATATATATATATATATATATATATATATATATATATATATATATATATTTATATATATATATATATATATGTATATATATATATATATATGTATATATATGTATATATATATATATACATATATACATATATATATATATATATATATATATATATATATATATATATATATATATATATATATATAAATATATATATATATATATATATATATATATATATATATATATATATATATATACATAGATACATACGTACAAACATACATGCATATATATATGTTATGGTTATGACTTTTTCACAACCTAATAACCCCCTATAGTGTAGTTCGATGAAGGATTTCATAAAAGTCAGGAAACTAACATTTAGTTTGGTTTATTTGAAAAAAAAAAAAAAAAAAAGACTTCACTCCCAATCACCACTTTTGACCTAAATCATGCAAAATTCTAGTGGGATGGGTCCATAATGCCTGCTCAAGTCTTGGTTTGCTGACTCAATGCAATGCAGAAAGAGCATATCTGAAATCTCAGCTTTCTAGTTGAAGTAGTTTCGGAGTTATGGGCTTTTAAAACTATAATCACTAAATGGCACTAAATTCACACTTCTGTATTTCTGCTGCCTAAATCCTTGTAAACGCAAGAGAGATGCGGAATAAAAGTGTATATATACATTTTTAAGATTACCGAATTGAAATTTCACTATGCAAAGGTTCAAAACTAGGCTATTTTAAGACAGAAGCCGCTACAAGCATTCGATAGCATACAAAATTAAAGACAATACATATTTTTAACTGTATAGGTTTAATTCCTATTTTAAATAACTGTATAAGGAAAAGGGTGCTGGATGTTAGCAAATTTTTAAATATAACAAAGAATTAATATGGTGTGTTAGGTAAAATAAATCGAAGCCGAAGTTTGTCCTTCTTTGTAAAAACATCATAAAGATCTTGAAGTCACTTGATTGCCCTTTCCTGCACTCTCATTCGCTCTGAAAATTTCCAGTTTTAATGGTTCTCGACTCCAAAAGTTTTACAGAATCCAATGCTTTTTTATGAACTAGCTGGCTACCAAATAACATCTGATAATCATGTGCATTGGATATTTGGTCAGCTGCCCAGAGATGAATCGACAAACATTGAGAAATAAAACTCTTTCTTTGGCAGAAGAATAAATGCCAAAAGAGCAAGTATAGACCGAGAATTCCATCTTCCATTACTTAAGTTGGGTATTTTTTGAAAGTTTACAATAGGAAATTTGCCGGTTTCTTCAAAGAAACGAAAAACTGGTCAAATGGAATAGAAATTTCACGTGGTTGCTAGCGATATTCGCCCCACAGACTGGTCGAGTTGGTGGTCCCGCCACAGGATCAGTAGTTACTTTGTGGTCCTTGCGAAGTACATACAGTGTCGGGATATCGTTGTTCCAGGCTTGTAAATTTTTGGCTGTACGGTTCTGAGGTCCAAGAACAATTGTCCATATCATGCGGGCGTTGAGGACTTTTTCTATCTCCACATACGCCTGTAAAGTTGTTACTTTCGTACTGGCGATGTGAGGTCGCATTGCCTGCATGTAGTTCGGCAAGCTGTCTATTGGCATCCTGCCGGACTTATCTGTAGGAAGGCATACCACCTCTCCGTTCCTCGTGCGCTACATGAGCTCACGAAGGCCACATGCGGGTATATTCCCGAGTTGTTGGGCCACGGTCTTATTCTGTCTCTGTCTTTTATATATATATATATATATATATATATATATATATATATATATATATACAACACTAAGAAAATGGAGGGGATCAGGAGGTGGTATTCATCAACTTTTAGGCATTATATTATGTATTTTTATTTATTTTTAAAAACCCATTATAACAATATACATACATGAATAATATATTATGCTTTACATATATGATATATAAAAATACCAGTATTTATATATTCATATAAATTCACTGTATTTATATGAATAATATATAGTCTACTAGCAGTATAACCCGACCTTGTCCGGGTGTGACTTATTATGCCATCTACAGTAAGTCTTGCTAGCTGAAAATCAACTAAAAAAGAAAGCCTTACAACGAAAAAACCCTTATGATGTAAATATGTTCATAATTCAAAAGACGATGAAATTAATAGGGAAAGTCTGAAGGCTGTTTTGCGTAAAATTATTAAGCATACGTAAATTTCATCCGTAGAAATGCTTGTGCAAAACAACTTTTTGCGCTGCCCTGATTATACATAGCAGGGTAATCCCTTTTCACAGGAGCTAGGATGGCAATTTGTGATGAAGCAATTGCTGGCGATCTGTTGCTAAACAGTTTTGCCATAATTCTATCAGATTGGGCAGAAGGTGTTGATGCACCATTTTGCATTATGTTCAAAGTAGCTACTGGAATGTGGTGAATTGCTGCATTCTGTGGCTGTCATTTTAAACCGGTTGCTGTCTTTCCCAAGCAAACTCTCTTCTTTGGAGGCATAATCTATGTATATATTAAACAGAACAACAAAAGTTATAATAGATGGCAGGGTCAGTACTTTTCACATATCTGTAATTTTTCAGATTAACACCCGCACGATTACCCAACCCTAATCCTAAACCTAATCCTAACACTAACCCTAACCCTAACACTAACCCTAAACCCTAACCCTAACCCTAACCCTGACCATAAAAAACGTAACTGTAACATTAATCCTAAACCCTAACCCTGACCCTAAAACCCTAACCCTAACACCCTAGTGAAAATCGTGGAAATTTACAAAACATTGACGAACATGAGTTATATTTTACTGAATGTATGCTTTTGAGAGAGCGAGAGAGGAAGAGATAGAGAGGGGGAGAGAAAGGAATAGGGGTAGTTAAAAGTTTTCTTATGACTGCTTCTCTTCACTGCCTATTACTTCATTAGAAATCTAAGGATGCACATAAGCACATAATAGAGAAAAATGAAACAAATATGGACGACTTGCTCCGAAACACCACCGAGTGGGGAACACTTCTCAAAAATAACCTGCAGTTGTTTCCTTCAAAATTCCTACATGCTTGAAATGTACATACATCAAGGTACATTTGTACAAAATTTCATGAAAAAAATATTCATTTTCCTGGAAGTTAAGAAGAATTTAAGTGGAATTTCCGAATATTGTACCCCACCCCCTTCCAAAACACTTTCACCAAAAATTCTTGTATGTTTAGAATCTACATAATAAATAATATATGCATAGAAAATTGCATAAAAAGATATTCATTTTTATGAAAGTTATGACCTTCCAAAGTTGGGGGATACAACTCTGTAGTTATGCCATCAATGTTTTGTAAATATACCACGATGTGAATGATTGTGTTTACTTGCACAGAGAGCGAGAGAGGAAGAGGGGGAGAAATGAATAGAGATTGAGAGCAATGTGTATGTTGTTGTCATAGGTCATGTATGTGTGGTTGTGTGTGTTTTTACGTATCTATGTTATGAAAAATCGGTAAAGAATACTGAGATGAAAGTTTAATCTATGACGTTGCATGTATCACTTTCTCTCTCTCTCCCTCTCCCTCTTTAACTCTTACTCTCTATATTTTTATGTTGAGTGCGTATGTAAGAATGGCGTTCCACGTAGCAGGGATGAAATATAAAAGTTGCTAGAAACAACAGCCAAATCTCCCTTAAATCACACAAAGTAAACGGAATTTAAAAAGTCAAATTACTGCACTGGAAAGTTCAAATCGAGAAAATTCCATTGATATAAAAGTTTTACGAAAAAGTGGAAAATGTGGATTTCTATAAACATTCAAAAAGGCTTCACACAAACACACAATTTCAGATTTATATATAAAGATTAACTAAATTTTTACTCGATAAGCCACTGGTAATAGAAATTTCTAATATTTGTTACCCTGATATTTTTAATTATATATATATATATATATATATATATATGGATTTGGTTTGCAAGATTTTTTATGTGATTTCGTGTGTTGAAGCATATTCTGTTGTGTCTGGGGAGAGTCATTTTCTTATTGTGCCTTAAAATTTAACACACTCACCGGTAAAATTTCCAGGAAAATAAAAATAAGAAATAAGTGGAAATTTTACCGGTGAGTGTGTTAAATTTTAAGGCACAATAAGAAAATGACTCTCCCCAGACACAACAGAATATATATATATATATATATATATATATATATATATATATATATATATATATAAGCAATGTTAAATCTCCACCCCTTGGGGTCAGCCACATTTAAGTGGAAAATATACTTTATATATATATATATATATATATATATATATATATATATACATACATACATACATACATACATACATACATACATACATACACATATATATATATAAACGTTAAAAGAAGGAATAATCTACCTTGTCCACGAATGAAGAACCAGAGCAGATGCTATAAATTACAAACCCATCTCCCTGACCTCCCCTGTCAGCAATATCATGGAACGCATTGTCAGAAAAAGGCTGACCACCTTCCTAGAGGAAAATGACTTGCTTACAAGCACGCATCATGGTTTCCGTCCTGGTCGGAACTGCCTAGCACCGCTACTACAGCACTTCGACTGGGTACTAAAACAACAGCTCAACTATTCAAATATGGATGTGATATATCTCGACTTTGCCAAGGCGTTTGATAAAGTCGATCATGAAATATGTCACAAATTGCGTGACCCTGGTATCGCTGGTAGACTGGGAGTGTGGCGGCATTGATTTCATAAGCGGCAGAAGTCAGGCTGTCACTGCAAATGGTGTTCTCTCTGAAGTGACACCAATCCTCAGTGGAGTCCCCCAGGGAACAGTACTGGGTCCACTAATGGGTCCACTACTGGGTCCACTACTGTTTGTGGTTGCTCTCTCGGACATGCCCTCAGCTATTGAGTCAGCCACACTCACCAGCTACGCCGATGATACAAAAGTATCACAGGCGGTCAAGGATCCTATTGACATCCTAAGACTGCAGAATGACCTGAAGTAAATATATAAATGGGCTGATGAGAATAATATGCAGTTCAATAGTGGAAAATTCCTAGCACTCCGCTATCAGCCCACAAACAAACTACAGCTGAAGTACACGGGACCAGCAGGCAATGTAATCTCAGCTTTAGAGTCGGTGCGTGACCTGGGAATCCACATGAGCAACGACGCAACTTTCTATGTCCGCATTGTTCAGACAGCAACATTATGCAGGCGGGTGGCAGGTTGGATCCTTAGATCCTTGAGGACCAGGAACACAGACACAATGCGTCTGCTTTGGAGACCCTTTGTCCTCAGTCGTCTGGACCAGTGCTCCCAACTGTGGTCCTCAAAGAGTGTAAAACTAATTGCGGAGCTAGAAGCGATCCAACATCACTTCACAAAGAACTCAGTAAAACACATGGGCGACTGGAAGAGATTGAAGGAAATGGGACTCTTCTCCCTGGAGAGGAAACGTGAGAGATATACAGTGCTATTTAGATAGAAAGGGTCTGGCGCCAAATTTCGGAATTGAAGTGTCCAACAATCCCCGAACTTGACAGCACAGCTCAGTACCAAAGATCCCATTTCCTCCATCGAAGTTACGGACCCAATATTGTAATAGCCTGGGATTCAAGGGACCACAACATTTTAATGCTCTACCACAGAAAATCAGGGATCTGGAAGGTGGCGACATAGAAGTCTTCAAAAAAGGTAGGAGGCACAATGAAGAGCAGCAATGTCCAACTCGCTACTTCACCAGAAGCAATACTGGAAAAATCCCAGGACGCTGTAAAGGCAATGCACCAGCATGGTCTCAACCCCTGGCTGAACGCATACAAGATAAACGATAAAGATATATACTGACGTATATAGTAAGGTTAGGGGTAGAGTACGGGCTATGTTAGTTAGGTATATATATATATATATATATTTATATATATATATATATATATATATATACCTAACTAACATAGCCCGTACTCTACCCCTAACCTTACTATATATATATATATATATATATATATACCTAACTAACATAGCCCGTACTCTACCCCTAACATTACTATATACATCAGTATTTTGGTTTACCCTCGAATAACTAGGTTATGACCACTTAATTTACACAAATTTTTAATAAACCGGATCCATAATCCCAAACCTATGGATATAGTTCTAGCTTCAGTCACTGACTCAAAACCATCCAAGGACACTGCAATACGAAATTATAACACGAAATAACACTAATCAACCCCCTTTTTTTAATTCATTATTTTAATTTTTACATTTCTACTTTATTCTACTATTTTTACATCATTTTATAGTTTTTATTTGTTTTGATTTTATTTTTTACTTAATTTTTACTTTATTTTATTTTATTTTATTTCTATTTTTATTTTTATTTTTATTTGTATTTTTTTGGGATATATATATGTATGGGTATATATATATATACCGGCCATGACGAAGGGAAATAGCCCTGAAACTCGAGTCGCCTTTATATATATATATTTATATTTATATATTTATATATTTGATCCTTTATATTGAACACTCAATATTTCATCTACATTCAATACTTTATTTCATGGTGCCATCCATTTTTATTTTATTTTATATTATATATTGTATATTATATTATATATTGTATATTCCATATTCTATACCCCACATTAGTTCTGCAGGAATATAAATAAAACATAAAAAACAGACAGTGTTGGAACTCTTTTAAGCAAAATAATATATTCCTCTATACACAATCATACAAAAAAATCCACCTTTCTTTGTATTTATTTTTACTCGCATATATATATATATATATATATATGTATGTGTGTATGTATGTGTATGTATGTGTGTATATATATGTGTGTATACTGCTTATAAATTTTTTATTTTTTATTTTTTTACATATATACTTCACTTTATACTTTTATATTTATTTTATACTCTTTTACTTCCGGTTTCTTTATGTTTTAATTTTTTAAATTTTTAATTCCTTTGTATTTCTTATTTTTTATCGGTTATATTTTGACTCTTTCATCCTTATTTTTTATATTTTATTATTTTTTTCATCTTTAATTTCTTTATCTTTACTTTTTATCTCTTATTTTTATTATTTTTATTATTTTTTACTATTTTGAGTTCTTATTTTTTTGTTTAGTTCGTATTTGTTACATTATTAATGTGGGTGCTAATATTTCCTATCACTAGTATACTATATTACTCTGTATTTTGAATTTTGTTTTTTGAACTTTAACGTCCAACCCTACCCCCCCCCCCCCATATAATTTATTTCACTTTTCTTTTTGACATGTTTATTGATTCATCCTTTAAGGTCTTCTATGTTATAATTACCCTTTCCACTTCCTTCACCCTTCTTCATCTAGATAAGTGTATGTAGATAGGTTAGTACACTTAAGTTGTAATTCGCTTAGGTTGACCACTGACCACTCACCACAAGAATATCATGTTTGATGTTTCATGTTCCAAGTCTATTCTGGCATGACACTTCTTATTTACGACTCACCACTGATATAGATAGACACAGCTCATATATATCTATCCCTTACGACCTTTAAGATCTCTGTATCTATATCTATTTATCGCTTTATCTTCTACATTTAGATTTTTCCTCACCACCCTTTGCCAACCCATCTAAATAGCTTAGATGTAGCTTACTTGACTATCCAGACTTTCTCTTATTACTTCTTAGATTACCCGCCCCACCGATTTGACTCCTTTATGTTTTATTTTAATTTTATTTTTATCTTTATTTTAAGTTTATTTTTATTTTTTTACATGAATATCTGTGTATTTCTTTTTCTTTTTCTTTTCTTTTCTGCTCAGGATTTTATATTCCCATTTTATTTTATATTGTTATTTCGTTTTTGTCATTTTATTGTATTGTTCTTAACCACAAACTTAACACACTACACACTGAATCGTGGCAAGGTATGGACGGTTTTCGGAGTACCGAGGGAATTATGTGTAGATGGAGAATTCTACGAGGTATAGTACAATGTATAGTACAATGCAAAATACCAAAAGGAACCTCACCTCTTATATCTTTCTTCCTCCTTTAACGCCGATGTGATATAATTTCTTGCGAGAGAAATACTTTTGCGGCTGAAGATAGCTTTGTATTGTCAATTATACACTGATATAAAGCTTGAAACACGTGTACCGCAGAATCCTTTGTGTTTTTGTTGTTATTTTTTGCATTTACAATTTATTCTTTCACCTCAACCACGAGCTGGCATACACAGGTGCTTACAGTTGTCAAGTATTGCCTCTAACTTTTATCTTACCTATATATATATATATATATATATATATATATATATATATAAATAGATACATATACTCGTATATACATATATATATACATATAAATATATATATATATATATATATATATATATACATGTATACTTATACACACACACACACACACACGCACGCACACACACACACATATATATATATACGCACGCATATATTTGTATTTATGTATAAAATCGCCTCTCGAGCAGGGAGTAGATCTGATATTTTTGAGGGTATGTGATTATCATATCTAACACAACGTCTTGGACACATTATGGAATCCAGGGATATATTCGATAGACATCTAAACATTTTCCACCCTCACATTTTAATTGAAAATGAATAGAACGATGGGAAGCCATAGAAAATGACACTCAACTACGATGCCACGAATGGAAACCAAATCACGGTGGTCCAAATCACCTATAGACCTATACACACGCGAAACCACCTATCCAAATCACCTATACACACACGAAAATACGTCTATACATTCACCTATACAAACAGGTATACAAACCGACCGCAAGACACACCTAGACACACAATATATGCGTATCTATCTATCTATCTATCTATCTATCTATCTATCTATCTATCTATCTATCTATCTATCTATCTATCTATACATACATACATACATACATACATACATACATACATACATATATACATACATTGGTATATGTATGTGTGTGTGTGTGTGTATGAATATATATATATATATAGAGAGAGAGAGAGAGAGCGAGAGAGAGAGCGAGAGAGATGCACTTAGATACTAAATCAGTTTGTGAAGTGGATGTTTGTGTCTGCATGCATAATGATCAATCGGTACCTTTGTAATTATGTGTCCACGTACAATGTCGTATACAACGTAAGAAAATCTACATAAGTCCATCACACACACACACACGCGCGCGTGCGCACACACACATTTATGTATATATATATATATATATATATATATATATATATATATATATATATATATATACGTTTATATATGCATACCTTTACACATACATACGTAGCACGTCTTCCTATTTCACATACACAGAGGCAGCATTCAGCTGTGGCTTGTAATATGAGATTCAACGTAAGTGGACAAGTACACAATGCAGTAACTCGATGCTAAGTAGTAATTGAGAGAGAGGGAGAGAGAAAGAAGAAAGAGAGAGTGGGAGATGAGGTATGGGTGGGGATGAAGAAACGTATACATGTCTACATACATATACTTACAAAAATATACATATATGGATGTAGGTAGGTATGTATATACATATGTATGTATTTGTGTTTGTCTGTCTGTCTGTCTGTCTGTCAGTTTGTATGTACGTATGTGGGGTGACCGAGTGATTAGTTCCTTACTGCATGGCTTCAAGTCTTGTGTCATCTTCGGTGATAGAGACATGACGTAAATTGTTAATGTAACTCTTCTATATCCCCTTCGCTGTTTTACATGAGAGATGGCGTCGTATATGTATATATATATATATATATATATATATATATATATATATATATATATATATATATATATATATATATATATATATATATATATATGTATATATATATTTATATATATATATTTATATATACATTTATATATATATATATATATATATATATATATATATATGTATATATATATATGAATATATATATATATATGTGTGTGTGTGTGTGTGTGTATTACTGTCTGTGTGTGTATACATATATATATATATATATGTATATATATGTGTGTGTGTGTGTGTGTTAGTGTCTGTGTGTGTATACATACATATATATATATATATATATATATATATATATATATATATATATATATTCTTCTATATATATATTTAACACTTGGAAAATCCCAAGCCTATATGTATATAGGCGCGCTCTCTTCCTCTCACGCACAGCACAGGTACACAGATATACACACATACAGAAGCGCACAGACACACAAACGTGCGCGCGCACACACATACTTACACACAAATACACACACACACACACACTAGTTAAGAAGATGGAATTTTGAATTGAAGAATGACAGTTTGAGGATTTTAAGTGTCTGCCAGAAGCTGGAGTACTCTGCTGAGATGGAAGAAGCAAAGAAAAAATATTGATTTTTACCTCAAGTCTACCTTAAGTGCTTATTAAAAATTGAAATCGGAACAGATTGAAAATACGGTATAGCAAACTTCCTAATTGGTAGAATACAATTGGATGTGAGGGCATTCATTATAGGAAATTTTGAATGAAATATCTATACACAATAACCTATTTTCTAATTATAATCGAGATGACAAGTCAATCAGAAGTTTTCTTTCGTCAAGAATGATCAATCTTTACTAGACCATATTACATATCAATAACATACATAACTATTGTGCATATTGTTAGAATACAAGGAAATGAGGCAAGCTGCGTTTACATAATGGATCCACTAAATACTGCGGCAGTCTCCTTTTTTATTTATTTTTTTATTTTTAACCGCGTAAACCCCCATCATATTTTCATTGAAGCGAACGACGTAGGCAAATCTCTGTTAAGTCACTTGCAACCATTTTACAAATATGTATAAAAAGTAGTTGCTTTTGCCAATACATTCGTAAATAAGATTATGACTGAACAGTTGTTACAAGATAGCAACAGAGCGCTTTCGATCACAGAACTATTCAATCGGGATGACCTACAACTGCAACAACATCGGCAAGGGGTTTATACATTAAAATAAAGCTCGAACCATCTACTTCCACCACTGCAGTTTTATTTTATTTACATGTCAGACCTCAACCTGATAGAAATAACGGCGGATCTTTTTTAAAACGGGGGCCACATTTTTCATTAATGTTCTACGTAGTGTTTTTGGTAGCGAAAGACTTTCAAACTTCGTATACTTATCTATTTTGTGTTATAGAACAGAAAAATATTTTTGTATACGAATTTATTTCATGTAAAAAATTGTCTTATTTCGATAATTTCAACCAATCACTGACAAGTATTCAGTTGTTTACATTTACTCCTTTGGCTCACTAAGCGATGTAAAGCGTATTTAATCTCCATACCTTCGTTTTATTTGCTTTTTTCATTTTAAATTTGCTTTAACCCTAACCCTAACTCTAGGGTTAGGGTTAGAGTTAGGGTTAGGGTTAGGGTTAATTGTTTCAGAATCGTTTGTTTATGTAGTCGGCACTTAATGTATATCGGCTGAATGGACGTCAGTGATTGGTTGAAATTACAGAAATACGACAACTTTAACATGGAATAATTTATGGATTTCTTTTTTTTTTAAGAAGACTAAGAGAAAAAGATGTTTTATATGACACATTCTACCAGTGTTCCAAGTTTCAAAGTGCTTCGTTAATGAAAAATGTGGCCCCCGTTTTAAAAAAGATCCATAACGGCCAAATATAACTGAAAATGCATCCCATTGTGTCTTAGAAAATGAGATGACGCGAGCGACAATCTAGTCAAAGATAAACAAGAATACAGAATAGTTACGATGGGAACAACATTTATCATCGATCTCGTTGTCTATGGCTAAGTAGGTGTTAAAAGATTAAATTGTTCGGAATAGTACAACACAAAAAACAAACTCAGCAATATTTGAATTATAGAAGCAGAAAATCAATATTAAAATTGTTTCTGATAGAAAGAGAAAGTCAAACATTTTAAGAAAGGAACCACTCAATTATATCAACTCGAGTAGTTGCCTGATACTGTATTTTATCGACCCCAGAAAGATGAAAGTCAAGGAAGCTTTCGACAGGATTTGAACGTGAAAGGTAGAATTCCGGTACAATATCTAACGATTCAATCAGTAATATGGTATAATAGACTACATTAGAACATAATGATTTGTTTTTGACATGTTATCATACTGTCAAGTCATACACAGATGAGCTGATTACAGCTTTCAATGTTCACCTTACTTTCATCTGATAAAATCTCACAAATAGACGATAACATCTAAGGAATTTCTGATTTGAATTACGGAGATTGTCTCCATTGCTTCCCTTGGCAAGAATTATTCATTAAGTTAATGATTGGTTCTTCACATTAAAGTCCTTCACTTAATGCTTTCATTAAGTATCTTAAAACTTGTGTTCAAAATACCAAAGAGATCCAAAAACTTCAGTATTTAATCAGTTGACATATTCACTGCCGTAAAGCGCAATGACTGACTGTGATGATATTTTAGCAGGAAACCAAAACGGAAACACGACGACATAACAGTAAGTCTTGCACTTTTACATCTATTGAGCAGTGTTTAAGCTGTACTTATGGAGCTCACGGTTCACCATCCTCTAGATATATGTAAAGAACATAGAAAACTCATAGGTACATGCAGCTGTGAAGAGTTCAAATATGGAGTGTTTAACGTTCACTCAATGATTATGTGAAATATGGAAGAACAACACATAAAAGGTCTGAAGTTTCATAAACTTCATTTTCTATCGCTAAATGAAGTGCACTGCAGAACATCTTTGAAATAACGGATATTGAGAATAAGTCAAAAGAGTACATTTAGTTCTACCACTTTGCTCTCTTAAATATTACGAAGAAAGCTGAACCAGTTTAGCGAAGATACTACCCTTGGTGGAATTTGAATTAAACTTTGAATGCTGTCGAAGTGATCGCAGATTATAAAAGTATTGATCTAGAACAATATTCCTATTGCTGATTTGATGACAATGATAGTAGTACTTTATTATGTTAGCCAATGACAAACAGGTTAACTTAAAAGTTATGTCTGTACGTATGAGGGGAGGCAGCTGTTTACTACCGCTCTCATCATTTATCACTTGTTTGTTCTAAACCTATGAAGTATGTCTCTTTCTGTGTGCCTTTCTCCATGTATGCATGTATGTACTTATGAAATACGCATGCACAGATAAATACATAAACGCACACACACATATATAGAAAGCTTCGAGATGATAGTAATCTCGTTCATCAAAGGAGTGTATCATGAAGCAATAACCGGATTACTACCTCCCACTTTGAAGGGTATGCGTTGACAATCCAGGAGCAGAAAATATCAACCAAATACCTGATGCACAAAAGGGATAGAAATGTAGGAAAATCAGTAAAATGTGACAACCGATACTGACTTTGTGGAATTAACACCGAAGATATCAACCACATCATAAGAAGTTGTCTGAAAATGTCATCACGGTTTTATCTACCGATGAGACATGATGCTGTAGCTAGGGCACTCTATAATGAAATCCGTCAGAAGGATAACCCCGAGGACAAAGAAATAAGAACCCACTGTATGGCAAAAACCATAGCCACTCATAATAAAAAAAGAGTACTTGGAGAATGTCCCAGTGAAAACCTCAATAAAATGTAAGCACAACAGACTAATATAATGATTTGGGACGGAGAAGAGAAACTGTGCAAAGTTGTGGAAATTAGTTGCGCAGTGGATGATAATATAAAGCTGAAGATCAGGGGAAAAGAGAACACCCACGCTGAACTATTGAGAAATCTGAAGTTACTCTATCCGGATTACAAGTTAAGATGTGCCCCTGTAATTATTGGGGCCCATGGATAAGTAAAATACTGCCTTGAGAAATTAGACTTCTCAAAACGAGAAAGAAGAGAGTTAATTTGAAGACTACTGATCCATTCCATTACTGGAACTGTAAAAGTCTGCAAAACTTTCCAGGAGTTTATCATTTAAATATATATCAGCATGTCTAGATATGCAACGATATGCATGGGAATACATGCATAAAAGAAAACATATAAATCTGTACATATACATACATATATACAAACAAAAATACCTTGTTGATATTGAAATTCCAGTGAAGAGGACTTCAATCTAGGTTAGAAACCGGTTCTTTCTCTATTGGCAAGAAATCTTGTAATGTATACATATACACATATGGGCGCGCGCACACGCACACAGACACACATACACACGCACATATATACCTATACATACATACATACATACATACATATATATATATATATACACACGCCGATATGCATATATGTATATGCGCTTTAGATCTAAATACGTCAAACATGTTAATTTATCTAAATGATCAACAAGTAGTTCATAAGTCTGATGTATGACATATGGTTACATGCTCTCCAACCGCCCTCCACCGTCCACACAAGTGCGCATGTGTAGGTAAAAAATATATACAACGAAATGACAGCAACAAGAAATTCGATCGAAAAATATTGTTTTGCTACTGGAGAAATGCAATCAGTTAATGTTTCTCAATAAATTCTTGGGAACAGAGATAGAAGCGGGAAAAAAATTAAAGCGAATGCAAAATGTATGTACAAAAAAATTTGAGTTGGAACCCAAGAGAAGAGCCCCCACATATGCTGGGTTTTATCAAAGAATGGGGGTCGAATGTGCGCGATTTGAAGTGTGTAACCGTGTAAGTATTGGCATGTATGTGTGTGCGTGTGTGAATTTGAGACTGTGATATTAGTTTTTAGTGTGTGTGTGTGTGTGTGTGTGTGTGTGTATTTTAAATCCAAAATGAAGTCTTTCTGTCATAAACATTCCCACCTACACTCCCTCTCTAGATAGACCCGTCCATAATGTCACAAATATTCGACCCAATACCACAACCCCATCCCCTATCTCTGAATGTCGACTTCTTTACTGATGAAACCAACTTTGCCATAAAAATTTGGAGTTTAAGCATTTCGCTCCAAGATGAAACCCATTAGAGTAAGGAGTACTTCGTCATCCTACTCCATACCTTAATGACTTTGACTGTGAACCAAAAAATACTTCAGCTCCTATTATTTTTTTTTATTCCGCCACACTCAGTTCCATCTCACTCAATATATGGAATTCTTTCCCGTTTCTATAAAGAACCAAATTACCAATATTAGATACACCACTCCATAAAATGAGACGGAAAGCGTTCAATTTCGATCTACCTCTTTCGTAAACAGAATTCATTTTTCGCAAAATGAAATAACTGATCGCTATCCCACCATTCATACCTTCTGTTACACATACGACCCCCACCCATTAAACAAGCTAAAATAAACTAAGGTAAAAATACACCGATCTGCACATCGCAAACTTCTCAAAGCTAAATCTATGAAGACGACACGAATTTCTTGAAAAATTCCATTTGATGGAAGATTCCCATGACGTCGCTGGAGGACATTGAAATTTTCTATTCCCACAACGAAACATGACTTTTCCGTTTCTTGAAGGTATGCCTTAATTATATATGTGGTTGAGTGTGTATACACACACACACACACACATACCAACCACACCACCCCACCCCACCCCACACACACACCACACCACACCACACCACACACACACACACAACCACACCACACACACGTAAACGCTGACACGCATGTATACACACGCACTCATACGCACACATACGCACACACACACATCGTAGGCGTTATAACAATTTAAACACTTTGAGATGAACGAGAAATGATTCATTGTTCCCAACAGACAGGAGTGGTGCGTTGTATTGTCGAGAAAAATACTGCGTCTCACATTACTCCAGTTTACTCAACTGTAAATGGGTCGCCTTGCGACAGACTAACCTTACGACTCATTGGATTGGTCGTCTGCTAGTTTAGTCAGCCGGGTGGAATCTTCCCACAGCATGCAAAGCGCAATGTGACCAGCGATGTATGACAACTTCCGATTATCTGGTTGATCACATGATCAACTTACGCACACACACACACACACTGACACACACACACACACACACACACACACACACACACACACACACACACACACACACACACACACACACACACAGACATAGGGGCCTCGATGCGCGGCCAATTCGCCCCGGGTCCGCCGTTGGGGTTTCCTGCTGCGTTTGAGTGGGGCTTGCCTCAAAAATGACCTGCACACGGGAGAGGCCAAGCGTCGGAGAGCAGCGAGCTCGATCGACCTCTCCTTGTGGGCCCTTGATATCCTGTTGCTTATTTTGATACGTACATATGTAACATAAACATATTTATAGATGTGTATATAAATACATATGTGGTTGCGTGTATGTTTACGGGGGATATACATAAAGATAGAAATATAGAGAGATACAGAAAAGAATCCAGAGAGACTATAAAATGATTATACGGGAGAACTAGCCAAGAACATGACATCAGATCCTTTCATAGCAATATGATCTCAGAGCGCATTTATGATCACGTACTTAAGAAAGTTGTTTTGCTATTCTGTGGTTTAAAGTAGAATCTCTCTACATGCATTTTGTCATAGTGTCGGGTTGTCCTATGTTTCACCACTGAAATTAAATTGACGAAACTCGTCAAATCCTCAGGAAGTGGCCGTAAATGTTTTTCGGTGGTAGTTTTAGTCCCTTGCCAGTTTTAACTCTACAACATCATCGCATTCATCGGAATCCTTTCATTTATAACCATCCTTTAGACAACATATGACATGTGGGTTATTTTCCGATTTTAGTTTCAAAACCATTCTCTCTGACCCGCCAAAGAACATCATGGAAGCTGCATATTCTGTTCTGATTAAACGATAATTTAATTAAAGTATATAATTAAAGCGTCTATATTTCTGCATCAGCAGCAACAAGCTTTGTTTACAAACCTACCTTTAATGTTTCATTTATAAGATTTAAAGTTCAACGGCATTTTAATCTAAACTTTAATTTACTTCAACCGGATTAATTAAGATGTATTTCACAGAATTATTGATATGAAATACGTGGAGGATAAGCTGATGTAGTGGATTGAATTTCATGACGCGAACTTATAAATATAAATAAATATATATATATATATATATATATATATATATATATATATATATATATATATATATATATAATCTTATATATATAAAATTGAAGTTTCTGTGTGTGTGTGTTTGTGTGTGTGTACAAAAATTTTATGTACTTCAATAGCTCGAAGCGTCACCTACCTAGACTGTGAGATTTTAACATTTCCGAGTAGTTATCTCCTCATCGGTCACCTATGTATATTTATGTATGTGCGTGTGTGTGTGTGTACGTGTGCGGGTGTGTGTGTGGGGGTGTGGGGTGTGTGTGTGTATGTGTGTGTGTGTGTGTGTGTGTGTGTGTGTGTGTGTATACAGGCGTACACATGTGGTAAGTCTTGTAAGTGTAATATAAGATTTAATAACAGCGAGTAAGTGGCTGTTTTAGAAGTATTTGCTTATCCTTAGCCGTGTTTTCCTTCCGAATCCAAATAAGAACATACCATTAGACTACTTTATTGCTTCTATTTCTCTATCACGAAATGATTAATTCGATATTTAAATTCTAGGTCATATATCTCTTGATAGTTAAATGATATCATTTTCGAAATTCTTAAACCAGTTATTATTTTGTGGAATTTATTTAAAGGATATGATTTCGTTGTGATTCTCAATCTGCACACAAATAAGCCATCAAAATTTAAATTTTTCCCTCAATAAGTGAAAGTTATGTCGATACCAACTTGTCCAAATCATCAAAGCTGCCATAGGGCTTAATCCGATTTTTTATGCAATTTCTAAAAAAACTTTTTTCTAATCTTTACTTATTGTAATAATATATATATATATATATATATATATATATATATATATATATATATATATATATATATATATATATATATATATATATATATATATATATATATATATATATATATATATATATATATATATATATATATTTATATATTTATTTATTGTGATACAGAATTGGAAAGGATATTCTTTTGATTTTCAGTGGAATTTGTTCCATCATTTTCCTTTTGTACTTGACTTATGAGAAACAAATCACATATGGACTCAATAATCTGCATGATAATTCGTCTCAGTCATGGCGAAACTTTCAGAATAATTCAACGAAGGTTAACAGTGGTTTAGATGCTACTACAGATGTTTCTAGGAAAGGGAAAACGTGGGACGAAAAGCGAAGACTAAAATATTTTAGCTTCCAATTTTGACACAAGGAGAACAGTTTCGTGAAGTGCTTAGTTAATTTATCGACGCAGTGCTCAACTAGTACTCACTTTTATCGACTATGAATTAATGAAAGGCAAAGTCGACCTCGGTGGAATTTGAACTTAGAACATAAAGACGGACGACATACAGCAAAACATTTTGCCTGGAGTTCTACCGATTCTGCCATCTCACGGCGTTAGTGAAGAGTAAAATACATTAATAGCTCACAGCGTTACGGATTTTCCCAAATTCTTTCCTTCTGTGTTAATCTTCTCATTAAGTTGGTCATATATCCCTCGGGATATCCCACTCGATCCAAAGTCAACCGTCACTAGAATCAAATATTTAAAAATGATGTCTTTAAATATGTCAACCGAGTTTGTAAATTACTTTATCAGGCAATCAACTTAATTAAAAGAAAACTCACAAAGCACATCACAACAAATTACACGTGTACAATATGTAAGAGATGATTCGATCCATTTCCAAGTAAGTTCATCTATCTATCTATCTATCTATCTATCTATCTATCTATCTATCTATCTATCTATCTATCTATCTATCTATCTATCTATCTGTGTATGTGTGTATGTATATATATATATATATATATATATATATATATATATATATATATATATATATATATATATATATATATATATATGTATATATATATATATATATATATATATATATATATATATATATATGTATATATATGTATATATATGTATATATATATATATATATATATATATATATATATATATATATATATATATATATTTATATATATATATATATATATATGTATATATATATATATATATATATATATATATATATATATATATATATGTATATATATGTATATATATGTATATATATATATATATATATATATATATATATATATATATATATATATATATGTATATATATATATATATATATATATATATTTATATATATATATATATATATATATATATATATATATATATATATATATATATATATATATATATATATATATAATAATTTTCCAGAGGATGTAGCAACCGTTACCAATATAGCATAAGAACTTACCTTAGGGGATCATTAACTAAATTCCTTAAGGGTCGTTCTCACAGTTTATATTTATATTATAAGGTTTTCAACTTTTAAATTTTCATATTCAAAAGAGACAGAGACTTCAAACTCGATATATCGATTTATTCACCACTCTATGTTAACATTTCTGTGCCAAACTTATCCAGTGACTGATCCATTGGATTTTGACATTTGGCACTTCCTCAGGAATGGTTACCATCGGAACAAAACACGAAAAAACACATACATAACGATCATTAAATTATTAAAATCCCGTTACAGTTCATCTTTCTGTTATTATAGGGGAGATAACTCCTTAATTTTCTATTTTTATTGCTCTCCTGTGAATTTCCACTAGATTAATTTATTTGTTTATTTCGTTGTACTATACTATATTACCCTTTCCTTTACCCGTATACATATGCATACATACACTTTACCCGTATACTTATCCATATATACATACATACACATACATACACACATATACATATATATATATATATATATATATATATATATATATATATATATATATATGTATATATATATATATATATATATATGTATATATATATATATATACATATATATACACACACATACACATATACATACAAATACAACACATACATATACATAGACATATATATACACATGTACATATACATATATATATATATATATACACACATACACTTACACACACACACACACACACACACACACACACACACATATATATATATATATATATATATATATATATATATATATATGCATATCTTTCATATATACACAGACACACAACACTTATATGCACTCATCCATATATGCATAATTGCACATACACAAACATATATGAGACATCATGTTGTACTTCATCACATCTTAAGATCATTTATACCAACGAAACGTACTTCTTATGATATGCGTACATTTCAGAGCATTATTCTTTACATTATTGATCAATTTATCCTTAGAGAAGAGTATGTGGTATAGTTCTACCGTACAGAGCGAACAATACTTTCTTCCTCTCTCATATGACATTGATCTAGCTATTATAGACCATTCTAATGGATACTGTTTATTACTTTCCTTAAGATCACAGATGTATTTGCTAATAACAGAAAGATGAACTGTAACGGGATTTTAATAATTTAATGATCGTTATGTATGTGTTTTTTTCGTGTTTTGTTCCGATGGTAACCATTCCTGAAGAAGTGCCAAATGTCAAAATCCAATGGACTAGTCACTGGATAAGTTTGGCACAGAAATATTAACATAGAGTGGTGAATAAATCGATATATCGAGTTTGAAGTCTCTGTCTCTTTTGAATATGAAAATTTAAAGGTTGAAAACCTTATAATATTTGTATATATATATATATATATATATATATATATATATATATATATATATATATATATATATATATATATATATATGTATGTATGTATGTATGTACGTATGTTAACTTCCATGTTGTAGTAGAGGCAGCATGTTCTTTGACTACCTCCTTAACTTCTTGGGGATTTTATGTATAATTATACTAATGTGTCCATCTGTTCTAATTTAATTAAATTCTATGTGTTTGTGCAGCTGAAGATTGCTGTGCATTTTAAATAGATGTAATGATTGCATTGTTCAATTAAATGGAGTGGCATGAAACGATCGTACTGTATTACCTCAGGACATCCTTGTTGCTTAATTTGATTTTAATCACCCTGCTTTGAAATTGCATGGATAATACCGTACTAAGTTCTGGTGCCTCAACTTCAGTACCATATTCACATGAATCTA
>NC_142949.1:20619790-20627290 GCF_046866305.1 Octopus bimaculoides | reverse complement strand
CCAAGATTTGTTGTCAAGCGATGGCGGGGTACAAATAAAGACAGAGAAACACACATACACACACACACGCACACACACACACACACACACACACACACACACACACACACACACATATGCATATATATGTGACGGGCTTCTTTCAGTTTCCGTTTACCAAATCCTCTCACAAGGCTTTAGTCGGATTGAGGCTATAGTAGAAGACAATTGCCCGAGGTGCCACGCAGTGGGGCTGAACCCGGAAGCATGTGGTTGGTAAGCAAGCTACTTAACACACAGCCACTATATATACATATACACCACATAACAATAAAATAAATACCTGACAATGCACTGATGTCGATATAATCAACCAGAACTGTTGAGCATTTTCCCATTATCATGGCCAGTGACTGCAACGAATAAAATAGTACATTAACAGAAGCAGTAATGGTCAAAGAGTTCTGAAGCTTGATATTCTTTCAAAAGTCATTCAGCAAAGGTCACTGAACGTTGACACCAACCTCATCATTTAACTTGGCAAATTGACCTTTGAAAGTAGTTGCTGCAAGAATGAAATTCATGTTTATTTTTGGATTTATTTAAGATAAAAAGTAGCATTCGTAGCCCCTTTTATGGCCCCGATACAGCTGGGTAGAATGGAAGCATTTATCTTCAGAGCGAAGTTCATAAAGCTGAATATATTGCTTACAACAGAGTGGGATTCCAGTAAAGAGCCGCAAGGAAAACATTGATGTGTTAAACTAATCACACATTAACAGCTGTCTACAATGTGTGTGTGTGTGTGTGTGTGTGTGTGTGTGTGTGTGTGTGTGTGTGTGTGTGTGTATGTGCGTGTGCGTACATGCATATGTTTGTGTGTATAAACATATCTATCTATTTATATATAATGTTTGTGTGTGTGTGCGTGCTTTTTCCCCACCCCTTGACCGTTGGTGTTGGTATGCTTATGGCTCGAAACCTATCGGTTCGGCAAAATACGCTGATAAAATAAGAAGAAGTCTTTTAAAATATCAGTAATTGGGTCGACTTGTTTGACTAAACCTTTCGAAGCAGTGCCTCTACTGGCCGCAGCCTAATAACTGAAACAAGTAAAAGTGTTAAAGAAAATTAAAAGTTGGGAGTGTCCCTCTCCGGAAAGCTCCTACACAGAACACGCCTGCTAAAGTTTCGCCCCTCAATTCTTCGTTCGGCTATAATAGAAAAAAAATCAATTCCTTAATATGGTGCCTTGTAGTGGGATCAAACACTAAAATATAGAATTACGAAAAGAAATTCTTTACCACGCAGTCATTGAAAGTGAAGATGAGGATTTCAAAATAAAGCACAACCCATCCTTCACCCCGCAAGAATTAATGCATCTTCGAATTCATTAACTGCAAAATCCTCAATTACATTTCCTATTGCTCTGCTATCAAATCCTCATTAGCAGCTACATCTAAAGTATTCTTGAACAAATTATCTTCATTTATCTCTGTTTTTCTCTTTTGTCTCTCACTCTGTGGCCGTCAAATTAGTCATTTCTACTTTCCTTTATTTTCACCTTCCCAGCAAAACCTAGTTTAGCATGAAGGAGTCTAGAAAGCTATTAGATTTTCACAGAAAACAAAACTGAATATTGATTTCTTTGAGAGAAGGATTTTCTCCACCCCTCACATCCATTTTACTTCTTTCTTGTCTTCGTTCCATTTTTATTTTTATTCCCTCTTCACGCGTTGATTACACGACCTATTATTAAATTTGAAAGGTTTAAATATCTTGATGTTGCATACAGACCTTAAAGTCTCAAGAACAATGCTCCAACTGAATATTTAGTAATTGTATTTCATAAGAAAGACATCTCATCTTCGTTGGCCTTTGCAGTAATCATTGCACAATAAGAAACCGAATTTACTAAACCATCTGCGCCAATAGAAAATTCTACTCGATTCAAAAGCTTTTATTCTTGTCTTCAAAGTAACACAACGTCGTCTATTTTTAAATTGACTTAAATTAGAAGCTTTTAGAAGTTGGATCCAGGGACAGGAAATCCGTTTAGGTTTAAATAAATAGATCTGCCGAACAACCCTCTTAACAACGGAAAGGTCTCTTGAAATATCAAACCATTTATAGAAATATAAATTTACTTGAAGTAGATGGAGAGCAATTTCAATTGTCGGGTTAATAATAACATTTAATCAGGAAAGATGAGGAGCAGACAGCAAAACCCAGGAATAAAATATATCTAAGTATCTTAGATTGTTCTTGTACGTCCTTGGTTCAACTTCAGTTCAGAGAATAAGCTTTACTTTCCTTACTTGTAAAATCGTTGTAGTATTACACTGTAGAAATGACGATCCATCGAGTTCGAATCCCACTCAAATTACATTCCACTGACAAAAGATGGATACATTGCGTTTGAATAAAAGAAGCGTTGAATAAAAGAAGACTGAATAAAAGAAGGATTGCTCGAGTAAAGTTCATTTAGCGATGGCCCATCAAAGTCGACAGCAGTGATAACAATTAACTCAGAATTGGGGTTTAAAGATTTTTGTATTGATGGAGAGAGGGCCTCGAGTTCATAATTTTGACACAATTGTTCCTCCTTGAGCTGCAGTAAAGAGTACGGATTGTAAGAAAGGTCAGGCATCTGTTTTCATCGAAGAGTTTTCATGATTCTTTGCTTGATAAATAGTATTCGAATGTTAAAAAAAAAGTGTGATAAGACTAAAAACTTCATGACACATCACCGTTTAACATTCAACAAGCTCAAGTTACAGCTTGTTTCCATGAAACCACTTGATAATGGACGTGATTAACACTTTTAACTCTCAGCCCTTTCTCTTAATACATATTTAAATGCAATTTATTAAAAGTTAATATTAGTTCCATGTATTAATTTCAGAACATCGTCTATAGTTGTTTATAGGTCTAACTATATCTTCTGCAGACAGAAGGGATTCCATGAAAATTCAATGTCTATAAAATATGAAATGGGACCGTTAGCAATACGAGGGCAAACAAATATATCCAATCTCGTAATGTGGTCCTGTGAACATGTTATACATGAATTGGGACAGTGAATAGGGAGGTGGGTTCAACATGTCATATTTCTAGACATCCATGTGAGCGACAGGAGTTGGGTTATGAGATAGTGTTCGGTACCATGACGACGGTGGTGAACTGATTATCTGGTCATGACATCAATGAGGCTAGCCATCCACGAAAGCAGTGATTGATAAGAAACTTAGCAGATAAATATCTAATTAGATCACGCGTTTCGTTCGATGCAGGGATTTCAAACAGTATAGCCAGTTATTATTGTCGGAGCATTTTAACAGCTGGCCAACTTGCAATAAAAGATCTGCGAGCAAACCTATTTCAGCCATAGTCATGTCATATACCAACAAGGTTTACACACACAAGCACACAAATACACACATGTGCAAATACACATAAGCACACACACACACGTTTTTCGTTTTCTCACCATTTTTTCTCTCCATTTTTTCCTCTTAAACCTTTGCGTCGACGAGCGTAGACTCGAAACGTCAAAGACTTCTGCATTTTTCCCGAGCGTCAAACTATTGCACATGCTTCATGTCCCCTCACCTGTCTCCGGCTTTGTTATTTGTAAATTTGGACTATATATATGTGTATTTTTGTATATACATAAACATATATATACCTGCATATATACACATACATACATATATATATATACATACATATATATTTATATATATATATATATATACATACATACATACACACGCACACACACACACACACATACACACACACACACACACACACACACACACACACACACACACACACACATATATATATATATATATATATATATATATATATATATATATATATAGCTAGACAGATAGATAGATACGAGCGTTGTAGTTCACTTGATGCATTCTAATATCTGTTTTTGTTAGTAGATTTCGTAGGAGCGTATTTCGAGCATGTATAGGTGACAATGTCCTCAAAGTGCTGTCACATGGTCTCAATATCAGTGGAACTGAGAGTGAAGGGCCAATCGATAAAGGACAGGTCCTTTCTGATTGCTCCCCAGTCCGCTTTGTGGAAGTTTATGTTGTCAAATGAGTGCCGTGGAGTGGGATTGGCTGGTTTGGTTTTGATATGCCGGGAATTAAAGTTGCAGAGTATCATGTCGTGGTCCGAGAGGAGAGTCTTTTCGAATGAAATACTGTGAACTAGAATTGTTGGTTAATATTAGATCCAAGATCGTTTTATTCTGTCTTGTTGGTTCGAGCACTAGCTGAGTCAGGAAAAAGTCCTCCATTAGATTAAGGAGTAATTCTGCTTCTGCTTTGTTTGGTGTAGATCATTTGCCTAACTTCAGAATATTTATGGTCCAGTTTATATGAGGGAGGTTAAGATCAACCATCACTAGTATATTTCCGGGGTTGTATTTTTGAAGGAAGGACTTGATTTCGTTGAAGTATTCTTCAAAGCACTTTAAGTGTGCTTGGAGAGGCCTCTAAAGACCACAATGATTATGTCGTTGGCCTTGTATAGTAATACGAGTTGACAATAGCCATTGGAAAATATGTCCTTGGCGTCAACTGAAAAGGAGTCAGGGAGAAAGATGGCTGTTACTCCTTTATTTCGGTTCGTGCGATCTGCACGGACGATGGTGAAATCTTTTATTTTTACCTCAACATCTAAGTGAATGCTGTTTAGGTGGGTTTCAGTAAGGATAAAGAAAGGGAAGCAATGTGCCCTTTCGGCTAGCCAACTCTCCATGTATGGGATCGTTCATGTTTGGGCAGTGAGTGATGGGTTGAAGCCACGTACATTTAACAGGAATATGGAGGCAAAGGTAGTTTGATATTTGTATTGTTCTAGGAGTTTAGTCTTACGTGTTGTGTTGTTCAGAAGTAGCGGTGAGGGTAATTTTTGTATGGAGCTGTGTGTGTGTGTGATGTTCTAGTTTGTGGTGGGTGGCTGTTCGTTTTGCTTTGCATATAAGGCTGCCGATAGCTCGTTGGATCTCCTGGCTTAGATCGGCCGTCATATTTTCTAGATATGTTAGTAAAAAGAGATGCCGCTTGGTCAGATGATACATAGTTCATGTTCATGTTATCTGGGGTTATGGTTTTTCCATAGTTCTGTCTTGGTTGTTTGGTTGTAGGAGGTGAAGTGTGGTTTATTTTTTGTTGTTGTTGTAGCACTCCTCTGTTGCTGTTTATATTTATTTTTCGATCGTTTTGTGCCCTTCAGATGGTGGTAGATACATTTTGGGTTCAGGCACATCATTATGACACAAATTTTGGCCCAGTTTAGGATTGAAAAAGATGCATCCGTTGCCTTTTGTGCACCTATATTTAGGGTCAGGGCCATGGACTCAGCATTTAGGACAGTATTTAGGGTGAAGGTGAGGACAGTTTTTTCCCGTTATACCATAAGGACAGGTGTCCTTAACAAGTCTACGGCCTAAGGTAGGATGAATAAAGGACCGTTGGGGCCAAATCTACAGTTTACCTTCAGAATGGTAACGATATGGTTTTTGACATGGGCATAATAGAGGTTTTTCTATTTTGGTAGGTTCATTGGTGAGTGGTGCTATTGTAATAGCAGTAGTAGGCGGTTGTTGTTGCGGTAGTGAATCGTGGCTTGCCACAGTAGTGTTGAGTGGAATTAGGTCAGATAGCCATTTCAATGATGATATTGTTTGTTGCTGGCTAACGGGTCGTTGAGGTGACCCCTGACCTGTTGGCATTGGGAGAGTTGATCGACTACATCCATTGACATGTATGGCTTCTGGTGTTACCATGTGCGTGTGTAAGGTATGAAACGGTTTTGTGATTTCATTTTGTTTTCGATCTGTTTTACAGATCTATAAAAGGACTGTGGCGCTAATTGCTATGAAGGTTTGATGTTGTGGAGAGAAAAATTGGAAGAAAATGTTACAGAGGTTTAAAAATCGAAAAAACTGTGTATTTATAGACAATAGTGAGATAGAAATTTTCTGCGCTTAGCGGAGCGATGTCAACTTTAGGGTTGTAACCTGTAAAATTTATAGTTTAGCGTCTGTGACATGACCTGTTCATTGTAAGCTTCTAAATAAACAGAAATAGCTAATAAAATCAACATGCATTATCTTACTGTTTCTTTTGTCTTTTAATTGATTGTATGTTTGCATTATTTTTCTTTAATTTGTAATATTAATATATTTGTGCTTATTTTATGCGCATTTCAGTATTATGATTACCTATCCTGTATTTGTGTACATCATTAATATATAAGTGCATGTGTGTGTGTGTGTGCGAAAAGGGGGAGTCTGTCTCCAAAACTTCAAAGTTGAGTAACGCTTTCATGCTTGGATTTGTAAACTACGATAAAAATACCACTGGTCAACAAAGAATTTGTCTCAAGAAAAAGAATACCTCTATCTTATATGTCTTTGCCTACAGAATTCGAAGATAATATCAAATTATCTGTACTAAGTTCACATATTCCATTCACCATCATAATGCCACGAAACTGTTATAAACATCGCAAACAACTTTTGCTATATAAGAAAAATATGTAAAATATTAAGACAACTGACGAAACCTATCTATAATAAAACTGTAATTGATAAATATAAGTTTTTATTAAAACAAAACGCGCGGGTGAAGTAAATCTCGTGGTGTGAAGAATCAACACAACATGCGGGTGGAACATAACAAAATGTGAGGTTGTCATGGTAACAAGCTATTAAAGCCTCGCTGTTTGTTGATTGGCTAAAATTACTCCAATTTACTCCAATTTACTCCAATTTACGAGATAGAGCAATAGGTTGATCGTGATCAAGATTTAGAGATGCAATCTGAGCAAAATTAAAGGAAGCTCATTTTGCGAATAAACAGACTAGATCCGATATCTATCTATCTCTCTATCTATTGATCGCCCTTTTTTTTTTTTTGATCCCTTTTGATCAAACTACCCCCTTTTCCTTCCTACGATCCCTTTTGATCGCCCCCCCTTTTTTTTCCCTTCCCCTCCCAAAAAGAAAAGCTCTACATTGTATTTGTCCCATCTTCGTTGAGCCCTGTGTGGCTAATACAAGAAATGTATCTCTCTCTCTCTCTCTCTCTCTCTCTCTCTCTCTCTCTCTCTCTCTCTCTCTCTCTCTCTCTGTCTCTCTCTCTCTCTCTCTCTCTCTCTCACTCTCTCTCTCTCTCTCTCTCTCTCTCTATATATATATATATAGGTAAGAGAGTCGGTATGTGAAAGCACGTGGTTGGGTGTATAAAAAACAAAATAGAATGAAAAAAACTATAGAAGATTTGTATTATATGGCTAAAAATATATTAAAATCGTCATGTTAGGAAAATGATATAAAATTTTGTGTATAGTGACATCGTTTTTTGAGAAATAAGCGGTTTAGCATTTCTTTTCAAATTTCTCGAATTTCTTTGCTGATGTTCTGTCACTATACCCCAAATTTTATATCATTTTCCTAACGTGATGATTTTAATATATTTTTTAACA
>NC_142949.1:20612290-20617290 GCF_046866305.1 Octopus bimaculoides | reverse complement strand
TTTTTATCAACATACATTTCGATTTTGGCAGATGAGAATTGCTTTATGTAATTTCCAAATCCTCATCTCAAATACCTCTCACGCCCTGTAGATATATCTACGACTTCACTATTAATTGTCTTTATAACACGCTATATTCAAATATGACTGATGTGTGGCAGTTATTTCAAACACAGAGAATAAAAAACTCCTCGTTCGTCTGGAAACATTGTTGGTGATTAACTGTAATCATTTTATTCAGGTTGTCATACAGTTATTATTGTTGTTGTCAAAACTATTCCCACCGTTGTTGTTGTTGTTCACTAGAAACAATGATAACTAGAATATTGATACGAGAGCATCACCTCCAGTGGTTTTCTTGCTCATTTCACACCCACCATCGCTCTTTCTTCCCCGTCACTCCAGCCATAACCTTCACTAACTACCTTCAATCCGTTAATTATCACTTCACTAATGAACGCTGCAGTTTAGTAATAGCAATGTCTCTTAGTTAACCGTGTTTTTCTCCTTCCATTTACCTGTCGTTCTGCTGTACCATCAAGATTATTATTTCTCTTAGCATACAAGCGTTACCACGGCAACCTGGCTCCCTGTCACTCTTTATCTCTTCCAACCATCACAACTTAATAGCAAGAATAAATTTCTATTCCAATTACTTCTTCTTCTTCTTCTTCTTCTTCTTCTTCTTCTTCTTCTTCTTCTTCTTCTTCCCCCCACCTCTACCACAACCGCCGACACCGCCGACACCGCCGCCGACACTGCTGCCGCCCCCACCGCCGACACCGCCGCCGCCTCCGCCTCCGCCTCCGCCTCCGCCTCCGCCTCCGCCTCCGCCTCCGCCTCCGCCACAGTCTGCTGGTGCATCGTTGACTTTGAATGATTCTCCGAAATTTCTCTTTATCTTTTCTTTTAATTATACTTATGCAAATACGAACGCATGTCCCTGCCCATCCGTACTTTACTGGGATGAACCTAGATTTCATTTTGCTCAATGAGTTAAGTTTACCTTCATAAGATACAGGCTTTTCTTCATGAAATGTTACCTCTCTCCAACAAAGATTATTTCCTCTTAGGAATTCTGGCTCTTATCTGTGCGTTTATTACGGGTTTTTCTTTGGCTATTTTTGTTTTCGAGGAAGTCTACTTACTTTCTTCATCTTCCGCCTGACAATAATCCTCACAAATGGATGAGTTAGTATTGCTCTCGTTGTTATATTGTTGTTATGACTGACTGACTCATCATCATTGTTGGTTCTTCTGAAGTGAAGGGATTCTTGCGACCAATGCCTTGCTCCTAGCAGTCAAGATAATATAATATAGTTTGCAGACTCACGTGCCATGTCTGTTGTGGCCCTAAAACTGGTAACTTCTATCATGTATTCTTGTTACTTTTCTTTTTTGAAGCTTTCTGTGTAGACACCTAGGTCGTTCTCATCGGCATTTAAGATTTTTTCTGTCAGTACACTACATACTCCTGGCACCGTTTTATAGTCTTACAGGGGCGGAGGGACTTGTGACTAATGGTGACTTCAACCGAATTAGACTCCAAAAGTTATATTTGCACTGAATCCTGATCATATGATAATTTGCTATAAAGACTGACCAAACTAATGAGGCAAAGACCAGACATGATTATGGAGGACAAATAAAGTAACAATCCAAGGTCATAGAGTTTGCAATTCCGTATGATAGTAGGGTCGAGACCAAAGAAAATCGAACAATTGAGAAATACCAGGATCTAAGCAGAGGGCTAGGAAGAGTGGGAAAGACCTAGGCAATAAGCATTCCAGGAGTAATAGGTGTGTGTGGAAAAACACCAAAAATCCTTCTTAAAAGACTGAAAGGAACTGGAATTGAGACTTGCATTCTGGACCTGCAGAAAAATACCATCCTATATTGTGCAAGAATCCTGAGAAAGGTTTCTTGAGATCTGAGGAGACTTGTCACCAAAACTCAAAATCGCATACCTGCCAACTAAACTAACTAAATTTCCATGCACTAACGTAATAATAATAATAATAATAATAATAATAATAATAATAATAATAATAATAATAATAATAATAATAATAATAAAACGAACCAAAAAATTATCGACCCATAACCTGCTTAACAACAATGTATAAGACGCTAACATCTGTCCTAACCGAGTACACCTATATGTTTTTAATAGAAAGTAGCATATTCCCTAATGAGCAAAAGGGATGTAAACGTGGATCTTATGGTTGTAAAGATCAGCTACTCATCAATAAGATGATCTTAGAAGATTGTCACAAGCGACACAAAAACTTGTCAATAGCCTGGATAGACTATAAAAAGGCCTTTGATAGCTTACCACATAGCTGGATTAGGAAATGTCTGGAAATGTATAAAATAGCTCCTACTCTGCGAAACGGTTTATCTGTAAGTATGAGATCATGGAGAACCACACTGACGTTGAACAATGACCATGAATCTCTAAATGCTGGAGATGTAAGAATTTCATGTGGCATTTTCCAGGGTGACTCACTATCACCACTCCTCCTCTGTCTAGCCCTAATACCGCTCTCAAAATTGCTCAATGATGCACAGTATGGTTATAAAATATTTGATAAAAATATAAATCATCTCATTTACATGGATGATTTAAAGCTCTTTGCAAAAAATGACCAACAACTCAAAGGCCTATTAGCGATTGTTAAACAATTCAGTGATGCCATCAGGATGCAATTTGGCCTTGATAAATGTGCAAAAGCTACCTTTATCAAAGGAAAAATGACAAAAACATCTAATGTGAACCTTGACCAGCAAAATGTCATAAAAGAGTTAGAACCAGTGGAGAGCTACAAATACCTAGGGGTAATTGAAGGGGACAATATCAAGCATTCAGTGATGAGGGAAAGGATCAGAAGAGAATGTTATCGCAGGGTGAGAGCAATAATGAAGACAGAGCTGAACGCGAGAAACAGGATCGAAGCGATCAATGGTCTAGCCATACCAGTCGTGACTTACAGTTTCAATATCGTTAACTGGTCAATTACTGAAATATGTAATGTTGACAGAAAAATACGAAAACTGTTGACAATGCATAGAATGTACTACCCTAAGGCAGATATAGAACGTATTTATCTGCCAAGAAAATAGGGAGGCCGAGGATTTCTACAGCTGGCATTAACAATGAAGGTAGCCACTATTGGCCTAGACACCTATCTGAAAAACTCTGAGGACTGGATGCCAAAACTTGTCTCAAAACATGAAAGCAAGGAAGCATCTTACTCAGTAACAAAACAGGCAAATGAATATCTAAGTGAATTCCAATTGCAACAAATTCAAGAATTAGACGAACTAGAAACACCTGCAGAAAAAGCTAAGCGCTTGAAAACCCGTGCTAAAATTGCTGCCTTAGATATTATGACTGAAAAATGGCATGGAAAACCTCTCAATGGCAAATACCCAAAGAGAGCGAATAATGCAGATATTGACAAAGCCCTTACCCATCAATGGCTAATGGCCTCTGGCTTGAAATCAGAAACAGAGGGGTTTATCATAGCAGCACAAGATCAATGCCTACCTACAAAGAACTACCAGGCCAACATATTAAAGAACGGCAGCTCCCCATTATGTCGTATATGCCAACAACAAAATGAGACCATCGATCATGTTGTCTCTATGTGCAGTCTGCTTGCGCCTACAGAGTATCTCAATAGGCATGATAGAGCTGCACAATATATTCACTGGGTAATATGCAAAAACCTGGACTTGCCCCATGATAAAAACTGGTGGGAACACAAACCACCCTCAGTACTTGAAAATGATCACATTGCACTCCTCTGGAACTTCACCATTCAAACTGACAGAAAGATAGACGCAAATAGGCCAGACATCATACTGAAAGACTTCAGACAAAAATCATGCCTCCTCATTGATATGACTGTCCTAATCGATATAAACGTATCTGTCAAGACCTACCAAAAACTGAGCAAATATAAATATCTTGAAATAGAAATTAGTAAAATGTGGCATCTGAAGACGAAAACAATACCTATTGTCATAGGTGCCCTGGGAATGACAGCGAAACGGGCTGATTACTACCTAGCTCAGATACCAGGAAACCCCAAAATGGCTGAAGTTCAAAAGATAGTGCTCATGGGAACTGCCTATAACTTACGTAAAATACTGTCTATGTGATCTTAAATTTTAAAACAAACACATAATTTTCTTATGGTTTCTTAAACATTCACTAGAACAAAACTGTACAAATCCAAATATATCGTACCCTAGGCATAAAACCTACATGAACTTCTAACTTGTTGTCTCTTGAGGTCTCTGGGTGAGACTTGGATCCAACTTGTACAAATGCAAAACAAAAGTCAAACATAAAATAATAATAATAATAATAATAATAATAATAATAATAATAATAATAATAATAATAATAATAATAATAATAATAATAATAATAATAATAATAATAGAACACATTAAAATAGCACATACTAGTTACAGAGATGAGACGGAGAATTTGCGTTTCTGATGATTGCAATAAAACCGTTGAAAGAAAACAGTTTATGGAATATTGACAAAATTGAAAGAAGATTTTACATATTTATGTTATTAGTCTGCTACTTCAATGATGTCAACAAAGTTTCTAATTGTTTCGAAAATAAAGAAATAAACGATTTTTCTGTCCTCTTCCATATTATTTTATTGTCATTTTGTTTTTTATTCTAGTTTTAATATTTGGTTTCTTTTCATTTCATTGGGGGAAAATGTGTAAAGAAAATCAGACGAAATGAAATGAAATGAAATAAAAAATTACATCAAAAATTCATTTTCTTTCTATTTCATGTGCGAGTCTGAAGCGAATTAAATTAAAATTTCAAACAACTATTTATAAAGTATGTGTGCATAAAAAATGCTTGTGTATAGAGATGCATATAGTGTATATATATATATATATATATATATATATATATATATATATATATATATATATATATATATATATATATATATATCTA
>NC_142949.1:20607290-20609790 GCF_046866305.1 Octopus bimaculoides | reverse complement strand
GAGAAGCGGCCTTCAGTATTTGTTTATGGCACCGAACCAAAATGACCAAAAGCAATGATGACATCGCGATGGGTTAAACTAAACATGACCAAGTCAATAACTAAGATACCAATATTCACAAAATACTATTTCAGTGTGGTTTAGTTGTTTATATGAAGTGTGTTATCTGTTCAAGGATAAGTATCTACATGCAGCAAAATAGTTGTGTCATGTCAATCTTCTAGAATGCATCTCATTCCTGGCAACAAAAGAAAGAGGATTGGAATTGGAAAACGGCTGAAGACCAAAGAATATGGCTGTTTGGGAACACTGCGTCATGGGAAGTAGGAATTCAAGACTTTACAACGCGTTTAATCATTCAAGGAAATGAATATCTCTCATTTTTAACATTTTGTTTTCTAAGTCAGATTTACGACGTAGCAGCTGTGCTCCGTCTTAACATTAGCCTTATAAATATCACGAACAGAGGCAGTTCATTACGTGTGCCTATACATATATATCTGTGTGTAAGTGTGTATGCATGTTAATATAAGTATGTATATAAAAGAGATACATATAGGCGGTGAGCTGGCAGAAACGTTAGCACGCCGGGCGAAATGCTTAGCGGTATTTCGTCTGCCGTTTCGTTCTCAGTTCAAATTCCGCCGAGGTCGACTTTGCATTTCATCCTTTCGGGGTCGATAAATTAAGTACCAGTTACGTACTGCGGTCGATGTAATCGACTTGATTCCTTTGTCTGTCCTTTTTTTGTCCCCTGTATGTTTAGCCTCTTGTGGACAATGAAGAAATAAGATACATATAGATGTAGATGTATATGCATAGGGAAAGCGAAATAAAATGACATTCGTAAATCTGTTTGTGTGTGTATATGTTTATATATATGAATTTATATGCATGTATATCCGTATATATACATATATATGTATATATACATATATATGTATATATATAGATATACATACACATAAATTTATTAGAGGTTACCTACACTATACATCGGTATAAGTGGGAACACACATACACACGCACGGACATATATCATCTAGTGCTTTTGCGTAAATACCGTTTGGTTGTTTAGAGACGGGAATCAATACAGATGTCCATTGGTATATGTTGTGTTAGCAGCAGGTGAAACAGTTGCACCGACCATATTCTCTCTCTCTCTCTCTACATATATATATATATATATATATATTTATTTATTTCGTATGTGTATTTCGTGTGCAAGATTCTTGATGTGGATACGTGTGTTGAAAGAAATACAATTAAACCTTGTGAGAGGCATTATGCTTGCAAACACTCACATGCTCATACCGAACAGTTTCGAAACAACGCCAAAACAACGCCAGATCATATATTCAAAATAAATGGAAGTGGAGAGACAAGTTACTGAAGAGATTGCAAGAGTGCAATGAAATAATTTAACAAAAAACTATATAAATTAATAAAGGACTGAACCAGTGCGTGTGTTTATTACCGGCATAATGCCTCTCCCAAGGTTTAATTGTACACACACACACACACACACACACACACACACACACACACATATATATATATATATATATATATATATATATATATATATATATATATATATATATATATATATATATATATATATATATATATATATATATATATATATATATATATTTATATATTTATGAGTAAATAAATAAAAATGGCTTTTCTGACAGTTTTTTTAATCATTTTAATAGTTCATAAGTTGTTATTAGGTGTTTCCAGAATATGACTATCAAAGGTGTTTCTCGCTTGAAAGTGATTTTCAAACTGATATTTTAGAGTTTGTTTGTCACTGTGTGTATATGTATAAATACATATGTGATTGAATACATGTATATGTGTGTTTGTGTTTCTCTGCATATGTACATGTGTACGGTCCTACGGTTTTGTCTCTGTGTGCGTGTGTATGTGTGTGTGTGTATGTGACTCTGTATACATGTGTTTTATGTATGCGTATCTGTATGTATGTATGTATGCGTGTGTGTGTGTGTGTGTGTGTATGTGTGTGTGTGTGTGTGTGTGTGTGTGTGTGTGTGTGTGTGTGTGTGTTGGAGTTGCTGTTGGTATGTGAGTATGCCTGTAATTCAACACTCTATTTAAACGATTAATACCACTTTTAAACGAGAAACTCCGATCGGAGTCACCATTTGTAAACATCTAATTATTAAAGTGGAAAAATTATGAGAAAGGCCATCACCATTCACTTTTTCAAAAATGTAATACTATACCAAAGACATTCTATTTCTGTCTATTATTCTGCTATATATATATATATATATATATATATATATATATATATATATATATACACACACAAGAGTAAGCATCTAAATGTGAAAAAAGGTGGAAAAACTAGTACTGGAATACCGGAGGTAGAGTAATATGCTTTATCGATAAATTATATATATATATATATATATATATATAAACAAATAGTAAATGAGTATATGCATATATACGTACAGGTATGTGC
>NC_142949.1:20582290-20602290 GCF_046866305.1 Octopus bimaculoides | reverse complement strand
GCTCGCAAGTATAAAACACAAGCGTGCGAAAATGCACTAACTAAACTTTATACTCACGTGCAGAGTTGCAGAATGTGCACTTAATGTCATGAGAATTGCATTTTGTTGCATCATTAAAGTGAACAGTAGCTTTAACGCAGTAAAAGATATCAATGTTATTGGTTTGTTGTTAATAAAGTATCGATTACTTCGATGGTTGGGAATCAGCAGCTCATAGCTATACCTCATCATCTTCCTCCTCTTCCTCCTCCTCATCATCACCATCATCACTAACGTCATCATTATCGCTATCTTATTCCCATATTCATCCTTCTACCATTCTTTCTTCTTACAATTCGTATGCCTTAAATGTCTTTTCTACTTACGGTCGTTTCCCTTTCCAGCTTATATATATATATATATATATATATATATATATACGCACGTACTCTTCTTTCTTCTTCTCCTTCCATACGTGCGTGTGCGTTTGTGCGTGAGAGAGAGAGAGAGAGAGAGAGAGAGAGAGAGAGAGAGAGAGAGAGAGAGAGAGAGAGAGAGAGAGAGCACATAGGTTGATGCATTTTCCTTAAACTTATTTCTAAAACACAAACTCGGAAGTATCATTCAAGATGGTCTAATTAGGTGCATGAAACGTTCATAAAACTTCATATGTTTATTTTCTTTGTTTATTAGTTCCAGCCCGAGGGTTGAGAGCATGCTGCAAAACCACTGGTACAATTGGTATTAATTCTACAGTACTTAAGTTTTGATGAAAGAGTTAGGTTGATGCTGTCGTTCTCAGGTGCATTTCTTGCTATGACATTTGATCGTCTAGAATCCCTCATGGAAGGTTATCTAGATATCTGTTAATTACATCTGTATCCACTCCATGTAGAATTTTCAGTTTTATTGTCAAGATACTTTATAGCTGTACGCCTTTAAACTATAGGCGTTCGCACTATGTGGTCCTGGTTTTGACGAGGCGGGTTGGACTTTCGGGTTCATGCAGTGACAAGTTCCTTGACTGGTCTACAACTTCATATTATGGGTGTGAAGGGCTTGGAAGTTTAGAATGTTCCAGCGTCAAATTGCGTTATTGTCTTTAATACACTTATAGATTGCATTAAAGTCCTGCTTCAGATACACAACCTCTCTGGCTACAAAACTATCTCGGGCAGTAATATATGTGTGTTTATGTATCTGTGCAAATAAATATGTGTGTTTATGTATGTATATATGCATATGTATATGTATATTTTAAAAATTCTCTCGGGTAGTATATGCGTGTGTATATGCGTGTAAATAAACATGCACATATATGTACGTATACATGTACTTCTATATTCACATGTGTCGTTACTTGTCGTCTTTGTTTTGTCTGTTTCCTTCCTAGACAACTCTTTCAATGTTTTCTGCTCTGTAAATTTATTCATTTGTTTTTTTTGCAAGAAGTTTTTTTCCTTCTCTTTCCTTCCTTTGTCTCTTTTCTTTCATTAATTTTGATCGGAGATAGATGTTCAACGAAGCATGGAGTCTACCGCACACTGCAACCGTTGCTGCGCTGTATCTAAGCAGAAAACGCTTTCATCTGAAATGACCTACTTAGTCCACATTTATACATTAATAACTGGCGTGCATCAACATTAAAAGTAGCATCAGATAAACAGAACAGGTGAAAGCATCGAGACAGTGGTCAACTGGCAAAAATAGATGATTTTAGAATCCGCGCTGTTTTTTTTTATTATTTCCTTTAGATTCTCTTTGAAGGTCATTCCCAAACCATTTTCTTTGGCAATACCGGATTCAAAAAAACAAAGAATAACAGTGAATATGTGGAACAGGTAGAGCTTCGGAAAAAAAAAATACTTTGTGGTATTTCTTCTAGTTTTTTTCTACCTGAGTTCAGATCCTGCTGAGGTCACCCTTGCATTTCATTCTTCCAGTGTTAATGAAAATATAAAACAAAAGAAAAAAATCCAACCAGATATTTCGTGCCTCGGACCAAATGTCCCTGCTGATATTTGTTCCAACTCCTAACGTTCTGAGAGTTCAGTCAAGTGCTGCAAACTTGTCTGTGTGTCACGGACAACTAAAATATCAAAAGAAAATTTTTAAAAATCGTAAACAGCAATTTTCAATTCTCCAGGAAATCTCCTTCAATACTTCATGGTAAGGAATGGACAAGAAACAAAATCAAATCAATTTATTTCTATATAGACATCACTTTACATCATTTCAGCAAATAATATTCCTTCCCCCATCTCTTTCTCTCTATGTATGTATGTATGTATGTATGTATGTATGTATGTATGTATGTATGTATCTATCTATCTATCTATCTATCTATCTATCTATCTATCTACCTATCTATCTATCTATCTGTCTGTCTATCTATGACTATATCACTGTTTATCAACTGATATGCCTATATTTTCGCTTACCCCATTACAGTTATCTTCCTTTTATTCCCTTTCGTTTCCTGCTCACATTTTCTCTCTTCATCAATTTCTGTTTATATCAAGTTCGCTTCTTCAATTCCCTAACTTTTTTCTTTCTACCTTACTTCACCCCATCCTTATCCCATTTCTTTACCTCTGTTCCTTTGTTTCACAGTGACCTGTATCTTCCTTTAACTGAATTTCACCATCAATCTATTATATAATACCTTTTACTTATTCCCTATTCTCTATTATTACCTATTGTCTACATACATACATACATACATACATACATACATACATACATATATATACGCCTGTTTCTCTTCATGAGCCTTTTATTCTTTCGCTTCTGACTTTTCTCCACCATCCCAGTCGTCCTTATCCTCCACACACTCTCGCATATGCAGTGTATCTCTTGGATTTCCACGTACTGTGAGTGTGTGTACACATATATGTATGCGAATGTATGTGTGTGTGTGTGTGTGTGTGTGTGTGTGTGTGTACGTGAAAGTCTTTCTCTCTCTGACTCTTTCTTTCATTCAATCATCTTCATTCCGTCCAGCTCTTCCACTTTTCGTTCTTACGCCCTCCTTCTCATACTTTTAAGTTCGATATCTTTATACACGTCACTGCTTTAAGTCTTTTCACTGAAAGGAGAAATTCAAAAAGTAAGGAATCGTTACTCAGAAACTAGAAGACCTCAACAATCGAATACTTACAACAATAGCGGCTTATTAGTGTCTTTTATGGACGCATTAAGACTGGGGCGGTGAGGTCGAATCACATTCTTACTGTCTTTGCACTAACAGAATCGAACATATAGATGCGTACACATTCATACACAATAAACACACGCACACACACACACAAATACACACATGCACACATACACACACATATAAACATATATTTACACACACACATATATGTATATATGTATGTATATGTGTATTACATCCACTTTTGTGTGTCAATATATATATATACACATGTATATATATATATATATATATATATATATATATATATATATATGTGTGTGTGTATGTATATATGTGTGTGTGTGTGTATCTATATACTCTTTTACTTCCTTCAGTCATATATATACCTATATATATATCATCAGTATAGTTATACGTGCTACACACACACACACACACACACACACACACACACACACACACACACACACACACGCATACACACACACACACCAACTCACACACACATACACACAGAGAGGAGGTACGCTTACATATAAATAGAAAACACAAACGCACAGATCAGCAGACACACAACGCACATACATGCACGTGCCCGCGCACATGCACATCAAGTCAGTGAAGCTTGCTGTTTTGCATTCAGCGTATTCTGGCGGATACATGCGTACATACATAACACATACCAGTATGTACATTCATATATCCATACAGCTATTAACAGTCAGGTTCTAACCTGTATATATAGATAATCTGGTAAAAAAACAAACAAACAAACAATCAGGTTTGCTTGTAGACACAAGGATCCCTGAGCCAAGATGAATCGATACCGATCAATCACCGTTTACAAATATATGAAGAATCGTTGGGGAACTGAGACATTCAGGATATTCAACCGCAAATACAACCACAGGTATTATATATACTCTTTTACTCTTTTACTTGTTTCAGTCATTTGACTGCGGCCATGCTGGAACACCGCCTTTAATCGAGCAAATCGACCGCAGGACTTATTATTTTAAGCCTAGCACTTATTTTATCGGTCTCTTTTGCTGAACCGCTAAGTTAAGGGGATATAAACACACCGGCATCGGTTGTCAAGCGATGTTGGGGGGGACAAACACAGACATACAAACATATCCACACACATACATATACAAACATATATATACATATATACGACGTGCTTCTTTCTGTTTCCGCCTACCAAATCCACTCTCCAGGCTTTGGTCGGCTCGAGGCTATAGTAGAAGACATTTGCTCAAGATGCCACGCAGTGGAAATGAACCCGGAACCATGTAGTTGGTAAACAAGCTAGTTATCACACAGCCACTCCTATATATATATATATATATATATATATATATATATATATATATATATATATATATATATATATAATACAAAATGGGACGAGAACGAAAAATATCCAGACAGTCAGGTGATACAAAAAAAGGGACAACAAAATATCCAGACAGACGATACAAAGAAAACAAGGACGGGTCATTAGAAGTTTTCTTTCCTCAGTCGAGTTCCAGATTATCTTTGCAATTTCGGCTGGTTATACTCTATACTGCCCCAATCTGGCCAGCCCCAAGAAAAAAGTAACCTAAGAGTATTAAATTCCTTGGAAGAAAGCAGCGAATGTATACGAAAACAAGGACGGATAAAACGAACAATGTTACACAAATACAATAAAATTAATAACAGGACTAACAACAGGTGTCTTACGAATATATATATATATAATTATAATTAAGGACATCTGAAAGATACCACCATGCTTGATATAGCAGCCAAACCGTGACTCTAAAACACATTAGATATTCATACGCCACTAGGAGAGAGTTAAGTTTTGGCTGCTATATCTAGCATGATGGTATCTTTTAGATACCCTTAATTATAATTTTAATAATAATTATTACCTATGAGGTTTCTATTCCCATGCTAGCCACTTGATAAGATCAGTATTTTAAATGGCGATCTTATCCATATTTATGTAAAGTTATATATTTACTTCGTCATTATATTCACTGCGGTGGTACTTGACAATATCGCACGAGGAGTTAGGCGGGCAATTTAAACTGGTCGTGTGCATACGTGCATATATATATATATATATATATATATATATATATATATATATACACGTGCGTTTATGTAAGTATTCGTATTAGCGAGAGAAAGAGGAAAATAGCAGGGAGTGCTACATATTGACGCTCGAAAGTAACCAACATTTGGATACTTTATATAGCTTGCGCAACGAACACATAAAAAAGCACACATAAAATTACATGTATATCTACAGGAGTATAAATATACTTACAAATATACACACATATTGAAACGCAAACAAATATAAAAAAGTACAAATATATGTACACAAATACATGCTCACATATATAAATATATACACACTCGCATGTATATACGTACACATATAGGAATGCATATACATACATATACATACCTACAATATATACATACATACACATAAATATATTGAGACGTATCTACATCATAACGTATATATGCAAACAATTTTTTTGTCTAATCTGAGGAACTGCAACTTCAAAGATGAGACTTGCTGTCCGTTGGAACGAAAATGTCTTGAAGAAGGTATTGTTTATAGAGCCAAAGTACAAGTAGATGACTTGCAAGAATACAAAATAAAAACAGAGGCTTCAGAAAAATCATTCAAGACTCGATTCTATACCCACAGAAATTCTTTCCGATACTCCGAGAACAGGTCAGCGACTACGAATTGAAAGAGAATGACACTCGTTCTTTCAATGTAACCTGGAAAATTCTAGAAAAGGCATCAAGATACAGACAGGGAGCTTATAAAAGACTTATAAAATGTAATCTTTGCCTCTCAGAGAGGTTCTTCATCTTGTTCCAGGATAAAACTGGTTTGAACCAGGGACGCGAGCTCTTAAATTCTTGCAGGCACGCTGCAAAATTTAAAATATCAACCGACCTAATACCTTTTGGGTAAAATGTTTTTGATTTTCGAAATATAATTTTTGACTGTCGCATTTGAATTTGACTTTACAAGGTATAGTTATTTTGCATCGCTATGCTAATGTATATTGCGACTTCAATTTTAAGAAAGCTTTCGACGGTTTAAAAAAAAATTTAAATTTAAATTTAATTTTAAGCTTAAGCTTCGCCAAGGTTCATTTTTATTAATTCATGTTTTTTTAAATTTTTACTCACGCATTTAAATATGTTATATCAAATTGATGCACAATTTCCTTATTTTACATTATAATATTATACACATCGAACAGTTTTCTTTAAATTGTTCGCATATATACGCTATGATGTATATATGTCTCTATGTATTTATGTGTATGTATGCATTGTAAGTATGTATATGTATGTATATGCATGTATGTGTTTGAACGTATACATATGCGTGTTTGTATGTGTATATATATATATATGTATATATACATATATATATGTATACATATATAAATGTGTATGTATATGTGTGTATACTTTTATATATGTGAGCATGTATTTGTGTACATATATTTGTACTTTTGTATATTTGTTTGCGTATCCATATGTGTGTATATTTGTAAGTATATTTATACTCCTGTAGATATACATGTAATTTTATGTGTGCATTTTTATGTGTTCCTTGCGCAAGCTATATGAAGTATCCAAATGTTGGTTACTTTCGAGCGTCAATATGTAGCGCTCTCTGGCCCTATCTATTTTCTGCTGTTCTCTCGCTAGTTCTCCGTTTCTCTTTCTATTAATTTCTTTTTCTTCTTCTCCACTGTTTTCTTCCTCTTCCCATACTTAATATTCTCTGATCTTTCCTTCTCTTCCTTTCGCCTGTAGCAACTAACTTATATAAGCATAGGGAAAGAGATTTTATGCGCGTGCATGTGTGCGTATATATATTTATGTCTTGCCTATATATATATGTATATTATAGATGGTTTGGTATGTGCATATACTGCTAAATGTATATGTAATCCAACGTGAAAATATTTTTAAACGGATATAACTTTTAATGTATTAATTGATTAATATTTTTGAAATAATTATTTACCCTGAGTAGTTAGGTTCTGTCCTTCTTTATAAGATATTTTTGATTTATGGTTTTCTTCGATTTTACATAAGCTCGCCGTATATATATATATATATATATATATATATATAAGGTTGAGGAGGGTATTGGATTTAACCAAACCCCGGAGGATACAGGTAATACCAAGTAAGTGCTGTATACCGACTAGTTTGCCCAAGTCGTTGTATGAACAGGATTGGGGATTATAAGTCGTGTATTAGCGTGTGTAAATGTAAATGTATAAAAATAAAAATATAAAGAGACCAATGGTAAGGTTGGAGAAGTATTTTATGGATAGAGTCTATCCATAAAATACTTCTCCAAGCTTACCATTGGTCTCTTTATCTTTTTATTTTTATACATTTACGTATATATATATATATATATATATATATATATATATATATATATATATATATATATATATATACTTTATTTAAAAGCAGCAGAAATATAACAAAAAAACCGTTACTCTGAGTTTCAAGTTCCCGTTCATCGGACAGTTTTGTTAGAAATGGAGGAAGGATAACAATGCAATCGAAAGTAATATAAAATTTAAAATTTAAAACACATGGATTCGTCTGATTGGTTGTTTCAAATAAGGGCCATGGATTGGTCGTTTCAATTAACGGTCAATGATGTGTAATTCACAGACCAAATAAATTTAATACAGATTCACCCTATTAAAAAAAAAATATCGAAGAAAACCTTAAATAGAAAAATGGGCTCCAAATACATATTATAGATAATTAATTATATTCGAATTAACGCTTTAAAATCAAATCAATAAAATAAAGCATACGCTGCATTCAAAATAAAATAAAATAAAATAAAATAAAATAAAATAAAATAAAATAAAATACAATAGCGTGTATGTATACAAGGCTATCCACAACATATATATATATATATATCTACATATAAATATATACATCGAAATATGCAGCTGCATACGCACAGACAATCTACGTATATAGGTCTATATTTACAAGGCACAGATATATACATAAGTACAAATCTACACACATATACGTACACACGCATATAAGCTTGCGCATGGAAAACCTATGCACTGGTAATGACAATTGTATCTTAATCTATGGAATGGAGGGGTAAAGAGTAACGTATCTATAATAACGTTAAATATGGAAAAGGGGGTGGCGGGGGAATGTACTTGTCATAAAAAAGGGAAAGGAGAAAGAAAGAGAATAAAGAAAGAAAGAAAGAGAAAAAAGAAAGAAAGAAATGGAAAAACGGAAGAAAAGAGAAGAGAGAAAGGCTGGGGATAGGAAGGAAGAAGTAGAGAGAGAAAATAAGGAAGAACATATAGTGAACGTGCATAAAAATTTAGATTGCGCATATGCGCGTATACAAAAATGTATATAGCATCACGCATATAGATACATATGCTGATATGTACGCAAATAGTTACGATCATAACCTTGTACATGCGCATGTACACATACAAGTATATGTGAGTGTGAACCTAATCGCACATACGCACATATAATAATATAGATGCATGTATGTATAAATAAACACAAGCATATGCCCTTACCGTGTATACGCAAAAAGAATATACGCACGAAATCATAACAGCATATGCACAAGTGCAAACCCAGGCCCCATATGCAAGCGTAGGTACATGTATATGAATACGTAAGTGCTATACAGACTTCTACATAAAAAAACCCATTAGATTTCAGAGTATATATGCAGCCAACTTCTTAAACCGCTGGTTGTATAAAGGTTAAAACCAGGCGAAAATACATGCATAAAAGAATAAAAGAATACAAAGCGTTTTTTTAAAAAAATAGAATAGAAAAAAGTAAAAAGTAAAAAGTAAAAAATAAAAATAAAAGTAAAAACAAGGGAGAAGAAAAAACATGTATATAACAGACGAAGGTTTTCTTAAAATGACGTAGGGGTCTTTACAAAATTCTCACAACGCTAATTCAGTATCAATCCAATAGTCAGATTGCACAATGGTTATAAGGAGTCGATCATAGTCCAAAATTTTACCCATATGGAATATTACATGCAGACATTTTAAATTTGGACGCATGCCTACATGTGTTTAAAAGTTCGCGTCTTTGGTTTAGCGCCTTCTTATCCTGGAACAAGATATTCATTTTTTCCAATAAACAAAGATCACATTTCAATGGTCTCTTATGGGCACCGTGCCTGTAAGGCGATGCTTTGCCTAAAATCCTCCATGTCACGTTGAAAGGCTGGGCTTCATTCTCCTTTAAATGCCAGACGTATTTTGCCAGGCTCGCTTTTGTTCTATTTTCAGGGTACCTAAAAGAATTTTTATGTGAATACAGTCTGGTTTTGAAAAATTTTCTGTAGCCCCCGTATATGTTTTATAATCATGCGAGCCTTCTATCTGGACTTTGGCCCTATATACGATGCCTTTTTCTAGGTTCATACTCACATATACTTGTATGTGTGCATACGCATGTACAAGGTTATGATCGCAACTATTTGCGTACATATCAGCATATGTATCTATATGCGTGATGCTATATACATTTTTGTATACGCGCATATGCGCAATCTAAATTTTTATGCACGTTCACTATATGTTCTTCCTTATTTTCTCTCTCTACTTCTTCCTTCCTATCCCCAGCCTTTCTCTCTTCTCTTTTCTTCCGTTTTTCCATTTCTTTCTTTCTTTTTTCTCTTTCTTTCTTTCTTTATTCTCTTTCTTTCTCCTTTCCCTTTTTTATGACAATTACATTCCCCCCGCCACCCCCTTTTCCATATTTAACGTTATTATAGATACGTTACTCTTTACCCCTCCACTCCATAGATTAAGATACAATTGTCATTACCAGTGCATAGGTTTTCCATGCGCAAGCTTATATGCGTGGGTACGTATATGTGTGTAGATTTGTACTTATGTATATATCTGTGCCTTGTAAATATAGACCTATATACGTAGATTGTCTGTGCGTATGCAGCTGCATATTTCGATGTATATATTTATATGTAGATATATATATATATATGTTGTGGATAGCCTTGTATACATACACGCTATTGTATTTTATTTTATTTTATTTTATTTTGAATGCAGCGTATGCTTTATTTTATTGATTTGATTTTAAAGCGTTAATTCAAATATAATTAATTATCTATAATATGTATTTGGAGCCCATTTTTCTATTTAAGGTTTTCTTCGATATTTTTTTTTAATAGGGTGAATCTGTATTAAATTTATTTGGTCTGTGAATTACACATCATTGACCGTTAATTGAAACGACCAATCCATGGCCCTTATTTGAAACAACCAATCAGACGAATCCATGTGTTTTAAATTTTAAATTTTATATTACTTTCGATTGCATTGTTATCCTTCCTCCATTTCTAACAAAACTGTCCGATGAACGGGAACGTGAAACTCAGAGTAACGGTTTTTTTGTTATATTTCTGGTGCTTTTAAATAAAGCATATTACCCTACCTCTGGTATTTGAGTACTCTTTTTTCCACCTTGTTGCACATTTCATGTGCTTACTCCAGTATATATATATATATATATATATATATATATATATATATATATATATATATATATATATATATATATATATATATATATATCATCATAAATATACAGGGATTAGCATTGAGTTGCTTCTCCAACATACTGAAAATTTAGAAATAGCAGTCAAAGAACTACTGATTCTAAACTACAAATTTTTCTCTAAGCGGATGGCGATATTTATGGCACACATAGAACAAAAAACCGGACGGAAAAGCATAAACAAAACAAGTCTTTAGTTAATTGGATACGAATCGTTTCATGGTTAAGCGAAAGAAAATTTCTCTATTCCAATCTTCAGTCCAAATATTCTGATAAATTTGAAAGCGTCTCTAAAAAAATTTCCGGTAATTTTTGGCCATGCGACACCAAAAATCAACGATAAGAAAGGCACTTACGAATTCATCGGCCAGTGAGTTTCGGCATCTCACCCCAAAGAAATCTATTCCATGTGCGTCACAAATAGTCCCGTATGAAAAAAAGTCCCGCGTGGAAGGGATTACGGTTGTATAATTCTTGTATAATTCTTGTATTCTTGTATAATTTATATATATATATATATATATATATATATATATATATATATATATATATATATATATATATATATATATATATATATACATATATATATATATATATATATATATATATATATATATATATATATATATATATATATATATATATATATCACAGTTGAAACACTTCTGTCACACACGGGACCTTGAAGACTGCTAGAAAGCAGAAAAGTATACTAGTCCTTACATATTTAATATTCAATATTTCATTTATTCAATAAGACATTCAATACTTCATTTCATTTTACTATATATACTATATATTCCATATTCTATATCCCACATTACTTTTATAAGAATATGAATAAAACATAAAAACAGACTGAGTTGCAATTCTTTTGAATAATATATTCCTCTATACACTATCATACAAACACCTTCTTTTATTTTATATAGATATATATATATGTATGTATATATATGGAATGATATATATAGATATATATATGTGTGTGTGTGTGTGTGTGTGTGTTTGCTTGTGTGTGTATATGTATGTGTGTGTGCTTGTCCCAACACTGTCGCTTGACAACCGATGCTGGTGTGTTTACGTCCCCATAACTTAGCACTTCAGCAATAGACACCAATAGAATAAGTACTAGGGTTAAAAAGAATAAGTCCTGCGGTCAAGTTGTTCGATTGAAACGCAGTGCTCTAGCATGGCCGCAGTCAAATGACTGAAGCAATTAAGAGTATAAAAGACTATAATACAGATATGTGATGGATTATAAACGTATAGAATTATAATTTAGTTTGATATTTATTATGAATCACCACAGATCAGTATTACGAAAATATGTGACAGATTGAAAGGAAACGGTTCTTGCAGCGATAGAAAGATCCGAAATACACACTTGAAGATGTCTTTGTTCACATTCGAGTTGTTCCTTACGTCCATAGTCATAGATTAATAGATATATTGTCGGCCAGCAAATGTATGCTAAGTTGGCTACGACGAGATTTGAACTCTCAGCTCAGATATTTCACATTGTATTGAATTCAACATTCTAACAATATTGCAAATTCATCTCTCTCGCTCTCTCTCTCTATCTCTCTCTCTCTCTCTCTCTCTCTCTCTCTCTCTCTCTTTCTCCCTCTCTGTATGCATGAATGTATATATATGTTTGTATGTATACATATATACATACATACACACGCACACTTTAATATATATATATATATATATATATATATATATATATATAAGGGGGCATCTAATTAGCACACATTCACCTAAAAAGAAAACAGTAAATGTCATTAAATATAACTGAGAGTGTTTGAACCTTAATGTCTATCGAAATACAAATAATCAAACGAGACAGCTATGCCAGGCAACGCACGCACCACTTTGTCCCTCTCGGGTCCGTGCCTCATCGCGTTCTTACACACATAATTTTTCTCGTCTGGCCGTAAAGCCTTTTCTGTTTGTTTTCCTGTCCTGTTTTTTGTCCGCCACTACATTCCTCCATGGCTAGATTTAATTTGCGTATACAAATTTAATCTGCGATCCATGGGACGAGCCGTTTTAGCGATGCGTCCTGCCCAAGCTCGTCGAAACGACGGTGTTAAAACGTGGGTGGCTGATGAAGGAGATGTTCTCTATGTGGCTTGTGTGTTCTCGTCTACGTTTGTTTGCAATGTCCTGTACCCAGATATGCACCTATACATACAGGTGGATGTCGGTATGCACATACCTGTACGTATATATGCATATACTCATTTACTATTTGTTTTTATATATATATATATATATATATATATATATATATATTATATATTTGTGTGTGTGTGTGTGTGTGTGTGTGTGTGAGTGTGTATGTGTGTGTATGTGTGTGTGAGTAGTTGCCCTGTTAGAAAGCTCCGAATGACCCGTTCTTGTTTTTACCTGTCTTCTTTTGTATCGTCTAACTGTCCGTTTTTTTTTTGTTGTTGTCACCTGTTACGCTCTTGTTCCATTTTTGCTTTCTTTTATATATATATATATATATATATATATATATATATATATATATATATATATATATATATATATAGAGAGAGAGAGAGAGAGAGAGAGAGAGAGAGAGAGACAGAGAGAGATAGAGATAGAGAGACTGAGAGAGAAAGAGAGATATATATATATAGGGACAGTGTATGTGTGTGTGTGTGTGTGTTAGAAATGGTGTACAGATGTTGTGTATTGAGAAAAAAGAGGTCGCCAGAACTTTTGAAATTTTTTATTATTTATTCATTATTATCAGTGCTTTCGTTCGTCTTCGAACTTGTCAAATAATATTATGAATGTGCAAATAGGTTCATTTATATAAACGAATGTTTGTTTGTTGTTTCGTTTAGCACAGGACATTGTTTTTGTTTTTTCTTGTTTTTTTTTTATGGGTGAGATTCCAATAAAATGGAGATAGATAGGTAGATAGATTGATAGAGAGATAGACAAATAGATAGACAGACAGATAGATAGGTGGAGAGAAGGATGAAGGAGGGATTTCTTTTCAACCTGGAATGTATTTACCATTTATTCATTTATTCAATATATTTAGTTTTTTACCATTGTGTACCTATTGACATGAGTTCAAAAGTAATGACCTCTCCGGGATGTCAGTTTTAGAATGGGGAAAATAATGAACCTCACCCATAAAAACAAAAAAAAAAAAGGAAACCAAAACAATGTTCTCTTCTAAACTAAACAAAAGAACATTTGATTTATATAAATGAACAACCTGTTTCAATATTCACAACATTATTTGACAAGTTCGAAACGAATAAAAGCGCTAATAATAATGAATAATAAAAAAAAATTTGCCAAAATTCTGGCGACCTCCTTTTTTTCTCAAAGCACATACACACATTCATAGATGCACACACACACACAGACACACACACACACACTAAAAGCTGACGTTTACACACAAGCAATATATATTAGCATCTTTCAAAAACGCATATATATGCAATTATTTACGTACTTTAATATAAGCAAAAAGCAAGGCGGTCAGCTGGCAGAATCATTAGAACGCCTGATAAATGCTTGGCCGTATTTCGTCCGTGTGTAAGCACAGAGTTCAAATTTCGCTGCGTTTGACTTTGCCTTTCGTCATTTAGGCGTCCATAAAATAAGTACTCGTTAAACTGTGATACAACCGACTTTTCCCGATCTGACTGACCTGTGGCCAACTGTGAAACTAATCAATGCGAAAACAACGATGCACCCACACAAACACACGACATTGTTTCCATGTATACTTTCTTCATTCTCTCTCTCATACATACACTCACGTACATCTTATACGTATGAATACCTTATAGCTTTGAATCTATGCTCTCCTGATTAATTGAGCATTTTGGTAAACTTTGCTGGAAATATTCTCGTTATATGTGGTTGCTTCTCAACCGCCTGGTGCCGGATTTAGTCCCACTGCGTGGCACCTTTGGCGGGTGTCTTCTACTGTAAACGTGGATCGACCAAAGATTTGTGAGTGGATTTGGTAGGAAATGAAGCCCGTTATATACATATATACATGTGTGTGTGTGTGTATGTGTGTGTGTGTGTGTGTGTGCGTGTGCGTGTGCGTGTGTGTGTGTGTGTGTGTGTGTGTGTGTGTGTGTCTGTGTCTGTGTGTTTGTTTCTGTTTGTCCATCCCCCAACGTCGCTTGACCACCTATGTTGGTGTGCTTACGACCCCATAGCTTGGGACTCGGTAAAAGTGATCGATAGAATAAGTACTAGGTTTGCAAATGATAAGGCCTAGAAGCGATTTCTGCGACGAAAACCCTTTGGGGATGTGGTCCAGTTGGCCACAGAAAATAACTGAAACAAGTAAAACAATAAAAGAGTAAAATACTATGTTAGAAATATTTCTATCACCATCTTTATTATTATTATTATTATTATTATTATTATTATTATTATTATTATTATTATTATTATTATTATTCAGTAGTCTTACTTTTATCACGTGATTTCACTGCTCTGCCGAGCGCAGCTCTGTGTGCCTTGGGTATGTGCTGTTATTTTCACTGTATTGAAAATGCTTTACGTAGAATGTGTGCGGTGCCTAGTAGCGCTATTTTCTGTATGTTATATGCATTTGAAAGTCCTGGTGTTTTGGTTGTCCGAATACTTTTTTATCATGCCTAATGTACCTATTATTATGGAGATTGCTTCTGATTTTAGACTCCACATTCGAGATCTCTATTTCCAGATCTGTGCATTTTTCAGATCTCTATTTGATCTGTGTATTTTTCATAGTTCCTCTGCTTTGTTTTTTACTGATATATTTTCATCTTTTGGGACGGATACATCAATTAGAAAACATTGTTTGTCTTTATGATCTCTGACATCTATATCTGGGCTATAAGCCTTGATTTCTCTATCTGTGTGTGTGTGTGTATTCATGTGTGTCTGTGTGTCTATGTGTGTGTGTGTCTGTGTGTGTGTAGCTGCCCTGTTAGAAAGCTCCAAATGACCCGTCCTTGTTTTTATCTGTCTTCTTTGTATCATCTATCCCAGGATATAGTTCCTTTGTCATTTTCTGAGACCTTTTCTGGGATGTGCTTATACCATCCTTTTTTCTGTTGTCAATCCATAGTGGTGGCATAGCTTCCAGTGTATATAGGTTATATCTGTGGATATACTCCTTTTTAGCCAGGACTGGGCAACGAGAAATAATATGATTTATACTTTCTTCCCCATCACCACATATTCTGCATTTATGTGTTGTATTTTTCTTCATTATTCGTTTGTGATGGTTATTGTTGTTGTTTTTGTTGTTATTATGATTATTGTTATTATTATTATTATTATTATTTCATATTAATTACAGTGTTGGAAAAGAAAAATTCCTAACATCTGGCTACAAGTTACCTTACATGTTAAGAGCCCTCCTAGCTGTATCTAATAACAGTACGGAAACTGAATACCCCGCCCGGTAAAAAGTGGTATGGTGGGGCCATCATAAATAGACCTGTAGACGGTCGTCGAGAGAGGGTTGAGAGTCGTAGAGTTGTGAGTCGACAGTTCTAGTCGGTGTCATGTGTAGCTATCAGCAATAGTAAGAGAGAAGTTAGTGTATTACTATTCTGGAACAAAGAGATACAACGGTATCCGATGACTATTAACTATTGTGGCTACAAATGTAAAACAGCAACTACAGTACAATGCCAGTCACCAGTTGGAGTAACCTACTTTACAACAATACACACACACACACACACACACACACACGTATATATCCCATATATCACATTTTACATGCTCATAAAGACGTTTATTTGTGGTATATGTTTACTTGTCGTAGACACAGGAAGGGGAAGAAAGCTTCTCTGTTTCAGTGCTGAAAAAAAAAATGAAATAATAAAATTTCACTGAAATAATGTGTCATCGACTGGAAAACGGAAGGTCACATTAGTAAATGAAGTCTTAGATAGGCAATGCCCCAGGGAACAATATATCTGGTGTGGGTGAAATTCTGATGAAGAGAGAAAATATGTGTTGCTGGGGAAAACAACGGTCAATATTCCTCGGCAACCAACAACGGCAACGGAGTAGAATGACGCCATTTTGTAAAGTGACACGGTTCCAACGATAACATCGTCGATTAATATACGTTGCAGCTGTTATGGTGACCGAAAAAAAAATATTATTGCTTCAGTTGATATTGCAGATGATGTTACTACAACTGATGCTATCGCTGTTGTTGCTGGTGTTATTGTTGTTCTTACTGCAAATCAATCTATTAAAAGGTAGATGGCTGTTTACTAAAATAGAAAATATCAGCAAATAGCATTTTAACGTGATTGGAAAGAGTAAGTTAAAATTTATAGCGACCTGTGTATTTGTACTAGCGTACGTGTCTGTGTCTGTGTGTGGTGGTGGTGGTGGGGGGGGGGGGCGGTTTAGTATCAACCTCTGAATGTGTGTCTCTCTGCCAAGCAAGGTTTCTGAATTTTGTTTTTATGCAAAGAATCTATATCCGAAGGTAGTTTCTTAAAATTGTGTGGATTTTATGGATATGATGGTGGTTTATTACTTTCATATTAGCATTTATATCGTTGCCAAAGACTAGGTCTCTCGATTCGATGTGCTACAGACACAATAATTTCTTTTTGTAATTTCTTTTACTGACAAGCAATGCAGTGTTGTAATTGCCAATGCAAATGAAATCGTTAAACGAATTCAAGTTGAGGAAAGTGGGTGAATCTTTACTTAGCTTTGGCTCTTTTGAATGGTTTATATTCCAAGTGTTTATGACGTGGTCGTTTTTCCTGGGTATTTTTTTTGAGAAAACAGATGCGTGAACAAAGACATTCCTATAGAGAACAAACCTTCTCTCTTTCACACTGAGTAGCTTCAACCAATATAATATATTCAATAATTGTAGGTTGATAGGATTTGCTTTACTTGTGATTCGGCTGCTAGTTCAAGCTGGCGCAGAGTCCAAGTGGAGGTTATATTGTTTTATTGATTATTCCGTTTTATTTTGGATAGAATGAAGAATTTGAAACTGCAGATAGCTGACTAATTATGATGGCAGACATGAAACAGAAAATCGAGATCGATGTGTCAGCGGCACTTCAAACTTCACTGGCCAAAGCATTAGCTTTTAGGGGTGGAAGCCACCTTAGAATCCAATTTCTGCGATGTCACCCTGCTTGCTATAAGCAGCAGTTGAGCCTCTCCCTCATAGCACTTCTATGTATCAGAAATAAATATAGGAAACGCTGGAGAAGAAAATCCTGGACACATACAAAGAAGTGATGACCAAAGCTCGAACAATTTAAGTAGAAGTAAACCGGTTAAGGAGAGACCAAATGAAACTGGAAATAAATATTTTCAATTAAATCTGCTTTGTTTCATTTTTGTCTACTGACGAAAGGGCTTTCGGCTTGCAGTAATCAATAACAGGTTCGATGCCTCTTGCTGCAAAAGACATCGGAAACCTCTGTAGAAGAAAATATGACCTTCATAATCTTACCACAAAAAAAAAAAAAACAGAAATAAGAATCTAATCATCATGATTCTACAAACACATGTATATGTATATATATATATTTATAAGTGTGCGTGTGTGTGTGTGTGTGTGTGTCCCTGCGTGTTAGCGTTGTGTGTGTGTGTGTATAAACAGTATCAATATCACATGCTTAATGTATATGTGCTGTTAAACTATTCGCTAAAGGAGATTCCTTTAAAGCCGTATATCATGTTGAAAATCAGAGTATACTTTAAAAGTAACATCAGCAGCCATTTGCTACGGTTATTTCACTTTGGTTGATGTATCTAGGCATCCATCTTTCTATCTCCTATCTGTCAATGAATCTATCCACATAGATAAATCGGCAGATTGAAGATCGAGAAACAGTTGAACATTAAAACCTTTCACAACTAAACCTTTATCTTTATGGTCTGTCACAAAACTCTATCATGCGACGTTTAAAATCATGCAACTGCTTTCCATCCTCACGTTCTTTTGACTCAACACACTCACACGCACACACACACACACACACACGCACGCACGCACACACATACGCACACACACACACGCACACACACACTCTCTCTCTCACTCTTTCTTCTCCTCTCTCTCTTTTCCTCTTTCTCTTTCTTTTCCCCACACTCCTTCTTTCTCTCTCCCTCTCTCTCTCTCTCTCTCTCTCTCTCTCTCTCTCTCTCTCTCTCTCTCTTCGTTTCTCCATTGAACTAACCATCTGACAGGTTCTTAGCGTAACACCTATTACTTTCCCCCGTCAACACGTCGTTATCACTTCTGTATCCCTCTTTTCTCTCCCGTTTTCTCTCACCCTATTATTCTCTCTCGTTTTGTCTCTTTCCCACGTTTTCTGTCCTCTTGCCTCTCTCCTTCCTTTTTCCGTGCTCTTCTCTTCTCCCTTCAGCTGTCAGCGTGACAGCGTAACACATTTAACCGTAACATGTTAATATACAAATTTTTCTTTGTTGAATTCCATGTCTTTATTATTGTAAATAATACACGCGCATTTCTTCATTCAATGGAGCTCTCCTTTGTTGTTTTCGCACTCTTTTCTGCTGTCGGTAATGCACACACTATTTTTCACTCATTACAGCTCTTCTCTGTCAGTAATTTTCTCCTCTACTGGCTGAGGTAATGAGCACGCTCATCTTCATCCATATCTCACCCTTCTTCATTGATGCCATCTTAGTTGTTCTTGAGAGCAATGAACTCGCTTCTCTTCAGTCATGTTTGCTTTCATAACTTGATTCCTTTCTCTGTGTCGCTAGAAATTCACTACTCGCTCCTCTCCTTGTATTGCAGCTCTTCTAGCTTGTTCGCGGTGCCCCTTTCTCTCTAATATCGTCTCCTCTTTTCTCTCTCTCAGTCGTTGACTGCAGCGTCTCATCCTATCTCTTGCTTCAGCCATTTTTTCTTCGAATTCTTGTGAGGTTTATCTAATTTGATAAAGCATAATGTACTTTCAAACAACACATCAATAGAGTTAAGCGTGTAATCATATTTTCAATTCAAATATTACAGTATATTTTCCATAAATTTAAACTATAAATTTCATCATTCTTGATATGCAAAAATGAATATCATATCTATACCTCATATTTTGATTTATTTAGGGTGAATTAGTTTCAATTTGTATAAATTTCAGTCGAATGCGTTTAA
>NC_142949.1:20574790-20577290 GCF_046866305.1 Octopus bimaculoides | reverse complement strand
TTTGCTGTTGCTTATTCTATAGTAAACCTTTTTTGTTTTCCAATGCTTAAATTTGATTCATGTCTATCTTATTTTTGCTTTGAATCAGTAGCTTAAGTGGCGAGTGAGCGTCCGGTAATAATTTGACATGTGTAGTGTATTCCAGAAGAGTTTCAACCGAAATACTGAACTAGGTTTCTCGAAACTGTTGACCTATCGATGTGGCCATGCGTAATCTCATCATTTGATAATAAAATCGGGAGAATGAAATCTGAAATTCGGTTCTGTTTGCTGTGTACCACAGAAACAAAACTTTCAAACGCACTGTTGCAACTGTTTGAGCTTTCTAGTATTGTTCACTTGAAAAGTAATGTCAAACAGCTGTTGTGGTAAGAAGGAATTGAGTAAAGTAGACGCAATTGTAAAGACTGCGCCAACATTTTCATTTCACTGTGCAGGACAGAGGTGTTCATCTGCTTGGTGCCAAAGATTAAATATGTTCAATGGTGGATTGAACCGAAAGGATTTCTCTACGCGTCGTTCGATGAAGAGGATGACGATTCAGATGATATTTTTCAGTAAATTGCCTCAAAAGGTGAAGGAATATTGGAAAGCTGAGGATCAGATGGACATATTTACTTTCAGTCTACGTCGGTCAGTCGGTCAAAGAACAAAGCTGTAAAATAGCAGTTGGTCTTCATAGTCAGGGTAACACAGGATTTATGGCTTCTTTGACACAAACAGATGTGTTCCCATCCAGAGGAATCGCTTCATTTTTTAAAATTTATGCTTTCTAATTCTCTTCTTACTGAATCGATTCTTTAGGAATCTTCACCGATTTCGAAATATCTCCCCGTCTATCGCTTTTCTTATTATTGTTGTCCTTTTCATTACAGCTTTAATTCTTACGTAGGCAGAGATAACTGCTATTTACAAACGAGGGATTAAAATGGCGTTCCTTTCATTAAGACAACTGACAACAAACATAACTGTAGCAGATATCTAAGGCCACAATATCACCATCATCATTGTCCTTATCGTCGTCGTTGTCATCATCGTCATCATCATCATCATCATCATCATCATCATCATCATCATCATCATCAAAGATATCTATATCTGCAGTCAAAGAACTATAAGAGCTGTTACGATAACAATAGATAATAATGTATACTTGGGAATTGTTTTGCCAAGTGAAATATTCTTTGTGTCATTGAAATGACAGATATTTTGAAAAGAGGAAATATTAGAAACAAGCATAATAAATGTCTGGGAAATCTTTCAGGATTTGGAAATGGTAAAATGGTATTTGAGACTGACATGTTGACGCATTGGTAAATAATACCTGAATAAATAAAAAAATGCATACGTAGCATTTCGGTCGACACACACACGCGCGCGCACAGACGCGCACCCACACATGCACACCTGCACCCCTCCACATGCACACATACACACACACATATACTCACTCACTTAAATTTACATGGTTTTCACCGTGAATTTCATTGAAAGTGGGCAACCTTTGTTTAGAAATGATGAAAATAACATTTGTTATTTGCAGTAGACATACAAATAATCTACGATATAGCTAGGTGCACAACTTGGACAACAGGTGAGATTTGTATATAAATATATGCAAAGCAATCTTAATCTTCGGCTTAAGAGGGATGTTGTGTTAGAACAACGAACATACTTTGAGAGAATCACTTATAAGAACTAATGGTGCATAAAAACACTTGTACTTATTTCATGGTATCCTGGGACCGCGAAATAACATGATTGTTAGTTTTTCCCTGCCTAGGCTCCTCAGTCACAGGCGTTCGGTAGCAACATAACATCAGAATCTCCTTGTCACCCGATATATAGAATTTCAGAGTCTGCCCAGACTTTCATGCCACAAATAGCCTATGGGAATTTAAAAATAAATAATACCGACAGAAAGTACTTGATAAAGATGGCTTTTGGCATTAGCACCTCTTGTATCGCTATTAATTATATATATATACATACATACAATAAACTGGAAGTGGACAGCGGCGAGGCCGGTGAGAGCGTGTGCTTATGTATATGAAATGATTGAGTGCGTTGATGTGGCTGTGTTGTATTTGTTCGTCCGTCGTTTATCTATCTACCTACCTACCTATCTATCTATCTATCTATCTATCTATCTATCTATCTATCTATCTATCTATCTATCTATCTATATAATCATAAATATACAGGGATTAGCAGGAACTGCTTCTCCAACATACTGAGAATTCAGAAATAGCAGTCAAAGAACTACTGATTCCAAACTACAAATTTTTTCTCTAACGGATGGCGATATTTATGGCACACACAGAACAAAAAACAGAAGAGAAGAGTAAAAACAAACCTGCCTTTAGTTAATTGGGTACGACGTTTCACGGTTAAGGGTATGCACTAACCCTATTCCGATCTTCAGCCTCAATATTCGAATAAATTTGCAAGTGTCTAATAACTCATGTGAATTTTGACCATACGACAAAAAGACCACGTG
>NC_142949.1:20554790-20569790 GCF_046866305.1 Octopus bimaculoides | reverse complement strand
AACAATTGTTTAAATATAGACATATGATTTTTAAAAAAAACGGCAACGAAACAACGTTAATTTCTCCAAAAGAAATAATGCAGCATCTAACAGAGAAAACGTTCGTATATAAAGTCTATAACAGAAAAGAGAAAAGAATCATGGTGATAAAAACCGACTTAGTCGAAAAGTGAGGTGACGGACAGGGTAGAAGCGCTAACCCAGACTTGGTGCGGAATGGCGCTGTCCTCGAAAGGAAAGGCGGAGGTGGTGCAGACGTTTATTGCGTCAGTTATCACCTACCGCCTGACCTTCGTCCCTTGCCCCGATTTGTGGCTAAACAACTTGGCTTGGTTTCTCTTCCGCTTTTTGTGGAAGGGAAAGTCGCTTGTGAGGCGCTCCGTGTGGTGTCAAGAACCGTTAAAGGGATGCCGTGGTTGTTGATGTGCAGGAATGCCCTCAGACTAAGGCATCTCTGGCTTTACCTGGATGGTGGTCAGGTGTGGAATTCGCTCGCAGAGGAATTCTTTCCACGACCAGCCTCCCTGGAGGAATTAAAACCCGGTTTGATTAAAAGACAAAAAACGACTGAATGGCAAAAAGAATGTCGGCAGGACCTTGCGCTAATCCACAAGGCGGGTAAGGCCGGCAGCAGGAATACAACCTCTGCATTTTATAAAGGGTTGGTTGAGTTCAAAAGTGATGACGTTCTAGGAGAGACACTGGGGCTCGATGAGAACCAGCTATCCAACCTGTTTCGGAACACTTTCAGAGCGGGGTATTTGGATAATTACCAAAGATCCCTGACCAGGCAGTGTTTCGGCAATGCGTTACCCGTTCACGAGAAATTGTCTAGGCATGGAATTTCAGTGCTACCCGAATGTCCAAGATGCGGGCAGGATAAGGACACAATCCTGCAAGCTCTTGTACAGTGCACCCAGCTTTCGGAGTTGACAATTTACGTAGAACACGTGTTGTCGCACCTGGGAAGAGTACAGCTGTCGGCTGAGTCTGTGATCAAGAGTGTACTGCCTACCGGTCTATCTAAGGAAGGTGAGGCTTGTTTTCTATGTACAGTCGCAGTTATCAAAGAGTGTGCATGGAGAAGTAGAATGCAAGGTATGAAGACAGGAGCCTTCATCTCCGGCTCTGGAATGCTATACTACTTCAGGTATCACCTGAAAAGCAAGATAGGGCTGGAGAGAAGGCACCTGTCAAGAAGTGTATATGAGAAAAGATGGAAGGGTGTGGTAAGGAAGTTAGGAGTGAGTGTCCCCTCTTAATCCATCCATGGTAAAAAGAAAGGTGTAGCCGTTGGACAGTAGCCCAATAAAAGGATAAATTAAAGGAAAATTAAATTTTTTTAAAATTATATAAGTTATATTTATTTGTAACTCGATATATTTTCTTTTAAAAACACCGATTTGAAAAAGCTCACTAAATTACTCTCTTAAATATTTGTAGTGTCCTGTGCCGTCCATTCTATGTGTGATTGTATGATCATAATGCAGAGATAACCGGTGATTGTCACTTTTGAATGTGAGTTACGGCTTTTTATTTGAATTTCTGAATTGTTGAATTACGGAGTTGTTAATCTGATGTACTGTTGAATTGTTGAATTGTTGAATATTGTGTGGCATTTGCGAAATTGTTGAAGATTTTGCTTGGCTTCCCCATTTATGGATGAAGCAGTGAATAACGGAAATATGAATTCACAGGTCCAGACAGGCAGTTATGCTGCGGTGACAAAAGCCTGACAGCGGAGCCACTGCAGATACGGGAACTGGAAGTGAAAGACATAGACTACAAGAAATTTGATAACCTGTTGAAGAAGGAACGAGGATGCCTAAGACTAACACCCCAACAAAGAAGAAGCAGAGAAACTCGAAAGAAAAATAATTACTTATCGAACGCTGAATATAGCGACAAGAAAAGTAGAAACAGCAGGCGTTGAAGAGATAGAGGAATGTTTAAAGGAAGTAACGACATTGTATAACAGAGGACGAAAGTCCTGCACGGTGGAGGTGCGCTTCGTAAATGAGAGCGAAGCAAAGAGGTGCTCCATCGTTGCCTTGAAATCGGCACGGTGGGCACTCTTACCTATTTGCCGTGGAGGACGCGCGGCTAGTGTGGGAATGGGGAGGGTGCCACCCGAAATTGGCGAGGACTGGCTTGTGGTAGCCGTCCTCTACAGTACAGGGGAGAAGGCGGTGGTGCTGAGAGTGTCAGGGACAGCGGAGGTCAGCTGGTGGGTGTGTGGCCTGGAAGTGGTGGTGCATATAGGCTTACCTGACCTCCACAGGGTTGTGGAGGAGAAGGTCCTGCCCGGTGTGGCCAGACTGGGAGTCGTGGACTGCCAAAGTGTTTCGAGTGTGGTGTGGAGTGGAGTGAGGGGAACGTAAAGGCAGGGTGTCCCCGGAAGCACGAGCGGGAAGTGGAGTGACGGGAGGAGGTGAATGTGGTAGCGGAGAGAGAGGCAGAGTTCAGTGAGGTGGAGAGGGGGAAGGATGGTGGATCCCCTCCGAGAAGGCAAGGAAAGGCGGAGAAAGGGGAGGGGGGAGGATGAAGCGGCGGGAGATCGGGCGCGGGAACCGGAGCCTTCAACGGGTGGGGAGGAGGAGAGAGGGGGAGCTGGAGGGCGAGCTGGGTATTGAAGTGGAACTGCCAACACTGGCGATGGTGGGTGGGGGAGTGTCACCTGGAGGGGGGCATAGGGGACTGATGGTGATGCGTGGGAGGGGTGTTGAGGTGGAGAGGGGAATTGTAGGGGTGAAAGGCAAGATAGGAGTGAGATTGGCGGATGGGGTGGAGAGTGGGAACCTGAAGGTGGTCTTGCTGGATGGCAGAGGTGGGGGGCTGGACTGGCGGAGATGTTCAGAGGTGGAGTGGATGGTGCACCATTTCGGGTTCGATACGATGAATTACCACCAGCGGTAAATTTTGCAGATCTGAATTGTAAAAACAGTAAAATGGAACTTTCTACTTTGCGGGGTAGAAATCCATTTCATCATCATAATTTGTAACACCTCATAATTCGTTCATAAATCATTCTATGCACCCCACGTTTGTCCTTGTAATGTCCTTTCTATATAACGCTTTATGCTTATAATAAAGAGAAAAAAACCGGTGATTGTCGCACGCTGAAGACTGGTTAATACCCAGAAACTCGGGTCCGTGTGTATCACGTCAGGTTGGAGATGGGAAGGATGGCTTCCCTTTGCAAATACTAATAGGGCACAGAAAATGTGTCAATAGCCAGCTGGAGCAGGTGTCCTCCTGGGACTACAAGCTACAGTAGCATCAACCCTTAAGGGTTAGCCACATTTAAGTGACAAATATACTTCACGATGTCATGCAGCTACTGTTTATACCTCGTTCAGAGATTTATTATATATATATATATATATATATATATATATATATATATATATATACTAGCAGAAATACCCGGCGTTGCCCGGGTTAAAGAGAATAATGAAATCTAAAAACGCCGTCTAGACTACGCATCATCTTTATATATAGAGATGTATATACACACACGCACCCAAACACACGTATATATATGTATATCAATATAAATATATGAAAGTCAATGAAGTTTCGTAAAAGAAGGTGATCATGTACATACTTTCTTGCTGTTGTGATTATAACACCTCATTGTAAACTATGTTCCTTGTTTTCCCTTGTGGAGCATATACAAATAGGTTTTTTGTTGCTGCCCACTCTTGAGCAGCCAACATACAGTTGTCCATGTGAGAAGCAGGGCTCTTCCAAGAGAAGACCAGCTACAGACAGTGTTTGACCCTGATATTTGTTTATGGACATGACAAAAGTCACACCAAGGGGGAATTGTAGTCTTCTGAATGTAAAAGGAATGTCTGCTCCTGATGGAGTAAGAGGAATTCTTGGAATAAAGACGTCATCCCCTTTTGCACATCCAGAAAGAATGGTAGCCTCGATAACGTGTGACATCATTTTCTAAATAATGCTCATCTGTTATGTTCGGGTTAAAATTTCATCAACATCAAAAATATATGAATTTTCATGTGAGTTATGGCCGTTATGCAAAGAATATAATTTCCAAATTTCATAAAGATCCATTCAGTACTTTTGACGTAGTTTTGGATAAGAAAACAAATGATTAATGTGTGTGTTTGTGTGCGTGTGTATGTGTGTGTGATGGGTGTATATATGTATAGATATCTGTATGCATGTATATATGTATATATGTGTACATATTACATGTACATCTATATATATATACATCTACACATATGTATACATATACATGTATGTATAGATCTATATATATATACATATACGTGTACATCTATATGTATACATATACATCTCTCTCTCTCTTTCTCTCTCTTTCTCTCTCTTTCTCTCTCTTTCTTTCTCTTTCTTTCTCTCTCTCTTTCTCTCTTTCTCTCTTTCTCTCTCTCTCTCTGAAAGTATCTGTCATTACAGTATCGAAATGGTGTACATATACATGTATATGTATACATATACATCTCTCTCTCTCTCTCTCTTTCTGTCTGTCTCTCTTTCTGTCTGTCTCTCTTTCTGTCTGTCTCTCTTTCTGTCTGTCTCTCTTTCTGTCTGTCTCTCTTTCTGTCTCTCTCTCTCTTTCTGTCTCTCTCTTTCTCTCTTTCTCTCTCTGTGAAAGTATCTGTCACTACAGTATCGAAATGTGATTGTTTCAGTTAGTGGAATAGTTTCATTTTTAAAGTGAAAGTATTTGACATGAGTGTTTTTGTTTCACTTTTGACACGTAATACTTAAATAGTGGAGGAGATATTATGTTGCCGTGTGCTCGAACTCTGCAAGAAGTTAATAATTTTTTTGACTAAAACACAACTGGAACCCTAAGTAAGGCATGTGTAAAATTTGAATGAAATTGGTTGCGTAGTTCTCGAGTTTTAGGGATTCACACAGACAGACAGACAGACAGACAGACAGACAGACAGACAGACAGACAGACACACATTCTCATTTTTATATATATAGATATATATGGAGCATCTTTAGCAGCACTTAGGTAGATTCTCAAGAAATCTGCCGTATGGAAGACACCGGAAATGCTGCTGGAGAAATTTATTCATCCATATCAAGTTTCGAGTAAACCTAAGTCTAGTCCAAATTCATACAGCCGAGGAAAACCTTCTATAAGCTGTGGAGGTCAAACTTTAGAGGGTTGTATTAAATAGGACGACGCATTATGTTGCTTTTTTTTTGTATAAGACCATGTCAATGACGAATATATAACAAGCGCTATTCCATCACCCTCAGCGTGATGGGAACCGACTGTAATAGAAATTGTATAATGCATTTCTAGTCTGCCGTGAATCCATGTTGCCTCAATCACCTGTAGATGAGGAAATGCCTCATATACAGGCCTTGTAAATAACCTAATCCACGAGGGCCATCTCACACGTGACGTGACTTGGAACTACCTGAGCTATGAATTTTCTACGTTATACATTTAATGGATAAATTCAAATAAAGAAGGGAATAAAAGTGATGCCACTGGGCCAATGTTTTAGTTACAAGGAAAACAACGTATGGTCTTGTTACACATTGTGTCATGCTGATCCTGCCTGGAAGTTAGGCAGGGTACCAGTAGCCAGATCATTCGGGTGATCGGAAGCCAAGACCTCATCATCAAACAACGGAGATCCAGCGTCACCAACACATAATTTACAAACACAACCATTATGTGTGTGTATGAGTGTGTGTGTGTGTGTGTGTGTGTGTGTGTGTGTGTGTGTGTGTGTGTGTGTGTTGGTGTGTAATATATAAAAATCAATGTAAATATGCATCGTTCATCCTTTCCTTGCGTCAGTCGTCAGGCTACGGAAGAATATTAGTCGAACAAATCGAAACTAGTGCTTAGTTGTTGAAGACTGTTGTACTTTATCGGTCTGTTTTGCTGAACCGCTAGGGTTACGGGAGGTAAAGCACACCAACACCGATTGTCAAGTTGTGGTGAGGAGAAAAGACACAAAGATTCTTTCCGTCTTAGAAATCTACTCACAGGACATTCAGATCGGCCTGAAGTTATAGCAGAAGACACTAAGTGCCACTCCATAGGACTGAAGCCAAAATCATGAGGTCGGGAAGCAAAGTTCGTATCAAAGAGCCACGTCTGCGCCTATGTATATGTATATATATATATATATATATATATATATATATATATATATATATATATATATATATATATATATATATATATATATATATATATATATATATATGTGTGTGTGTGTGTGTGTGTGTGTATGTGTGTGTGCGCGCGCGCGCGCGTGTATGTCTATACGTATATATATATATATATATATATATATATATATATATATATATATATGAGTTTGGAAGGCTATATTACCTGGATATCATATTAGCTCCCAGTTAACTTTCAGTTAACGGCTAACGTCTATGACAACAATTTGGTGTTAGTCAGTCTGTGAGTTCACTTCGAAGATGACCAAATGGACGCACTCTGACGAAGCTGCTTCGACAATATTGCAACGTTGCATTTACAACAGAGAGTTGTACCTGCAGCGGAAACACGTGCAAGTCACTATAATATGCTGTATATAACAATAAAATAAATTTTATTTGTGTACGTGGTATGATCAATAAGTATCCGGACTGTTTCCATAGTAATGAAGCTAAAGCACGCAGAGTGAAGCCACCTGGTACAGATTGACCTAGAAATCCACTGTGCATAAGCACTAAGTTTAAACTTTCTAGCCTACTTTTTCTGTTTACAGCAGTGCTTGGAAGGAAGGTGAGGAGCGTGTGATCATCGCATTGACAATGACAGAGAAAGTTGAGCAGAGAATCTGCATCAAATTTTGTCAAAAGCTTGGTGATACCTGTGCAACTGAAACTTGAGTGTCTTTCTGGCAGTTATGGCACAAACGTGACATACACGCGTCTCGTACCAGAATCTTCAGTGATAATGGACTGAACTGAACTGTAATTAATCGTCACACCCTCTGAAACCCACAGAAAGTGATTCGACGATATTCTCTCACAGCTGCACGCACATCTGCGATGTTTTTCTCAGTTCTGCTGGTTGTGGGTCTCTCAGAACGTTCGTCAGTACCGACATTTTTTCGGCCATCATGGAAACATCTGAACCACTCGTACACTTGTTTGTGGTTCATTCTGCCCTCTCCATAGACTTTCTGTAACTTTGCGTAGGCCTCTGAGCAGGTATCGGTATAACAACTTTCTCCGTCATGGTCAATGCGACGCTCACACAATACACACCTTCCTACCAAGCACTGCTTTAAACAGCAGAAGTGAGCTAGAACGTTAAAACATGCACAGCAGAGTTCAAGATAAAGTTGTGTCAAGTAGCTTTACTCTGCATGCTTCAGCTTCGTCACTATGGCAAAAGTCCGGATACTTATTGATCCGACCTCTTATAAGTCTCCATAATCTTTGTTATATATATTTATATATATATATATATATATATATATATATATATATATATATATATATATATATATACATACATATATATATGATTTTGTGTCTTTGCATGTGCGAGCGTGTGTGTGCATGTGTTTGTGAGTGTGTGTATGTAATATATACATATATGGATGTAATTTATCTATCAATCAATCGATGTATGTATGAATGTATGTGTGTGTGTGTATATATATATATATATATATATATATATATATGTATATATACATACATACATACATACATACATACAGACAGACAGACAGACAGACAGACACACACACACACACACACACACCCACACACACACATATATATATATAGTGTGTGTGTAATTACTGTCAGAATAACGAAAATATCAAATGGTGTTATTACTCATTAACAAACAAATTCATAAACTAATTTTTTAAAAAATTAATTACACTTACAAATCCAGACTGTTTCCTCTGAAGCAATAAAATGATTTTGTTGATAAATTGGAGAATTTCCATAGTTCTATATCTTGGACGGATAGTAAATGCACGAACGGAAAATGGACAGAAAATGGCAAGGTAAAAAACATATGGTAAATGGACAGACGAATGAAAAACAGACACAGAAGGTCCGTAACTCCTCATTAGTTATCAACTAGAGAGTCAAACGCAATTTCATACCTTTAACGATAATATTACTTCCCATCTGGTGACACTGGCAAGAGCTGCCGGGAATAGGGGACCAACACTCCATATCAGTTATCAACCAGAGAGTCAAATGTAATGTCGTACCTGCACCGGTAATATTACTTCTCATTTGGTGACACTGGCAGGAGCTGCCAGGAAAATGGGTCCGAGAACACGTATCAGTTTTTTTAAAATTTGCTCAATTACATTGAAACAGATATTTAATTCTGGAACACCCTGTATGGTGTGGCGTTGTTAGTTGTTGTGTTGCTCGAGTAAATCAAAGGTCTTCTCACCGTAAACATCCCATCTTTTTTTTTAAAGCATATTGTATCAAGGAGTATATAATCCAAAATGTATCTCTCCTTTATAGGCGTGGCTGTTTGGTTGTGAAGCTTGCTTTCCAACCATATCGCCTTGGATTCAGTCCCGTTCTGCGGCATGTTGGGCAATTCTCTTTCATTAAAACTTCGTGCCGACAGAAGATTTGTGTATAATATAATTGCCATTACTGTATTGGTATATAAAATAACACATGCAACTCACTTATTGTCATATAACAAGCAAACAGAACGCCATGTATGAAATTGATCTTTTTACTACTTCAATTATTGCATGTTTTTTTCTTATAAAATGCGCACATACAGGAGGAGTAAATCTACATATATTATAGCACACTGAATGTGGCTCCCGAGAGAGTGTAAAAGTAATAACCCAGTCAACGATGGGTATCGCTGCTAGTATATATATATATATATATATATATATATATATATATATATATATATATATATATATATATATATATATATATATATATATATATATATATATATATATATATATATATATATATATGTATATATATATATATATATTTATATATATATATATATATATATATATATATATATATATATATATATATACATACATATATATATATATACACCCATATATATATATATATATATATATATATATATATATATATATATATATATATATATTTATATATATATATATATATATATACGTTTATTAATTCGTTTTGCAAGATTCCTGATGCGAAATCGGGTGTTGAAACAGAATTTTCTGTATTTTGGGATGTTCATATTTTTTCTTCCAAATAAGCACACGCACTATATATTTTTTCATTCTCTCGTTTATTACTGTTCTTATTTTATTATTTTCACTCATGTTCATTGTCCAAAAATTTTCCGTCATACATCTGTGTCCTCTTCAACGACAAGAGGGTTGCAGTCTGGAGAGTCAGGTGGCCAGATGTTAGGGGTGATGTGGTCGCATAAATTGTCTGACAGCCATTACTGGGTTCTCCTACTTGTGTGGTATGGTTCAGAATTTTGCTGCCAGATATAGACCCTTCCAGTAGCCACCCTCTTAACCCAGTGCAGCATTACCTCCTCTAGGCACTTGATGTAGGCTTCTGTGTTTAGTCTGAAGCCATGTGGGAAGATGAATGAAGGCATAACGTCACCATCACTAGTGATCACTCCAATACCATAATGTTGATTGGATGTTTGATTTTTATCACTCTCGGTATATGTTTCTCGGATTGCACTGTCCTCAAATTGACACAAAAACACTCTGAAATGTATTATTAGAGCTTCCGACGCGAATCCCGAACAGTTCATCATCTCGTTTCCAAATTTCTGGCATAGTGAATTGCATGGTGGTGCTGTTTTTGTCACAGACGATGCCCAACGGACCCTACTATACTGTGTAACCGACAAAATCAAAAACTAATCATGTGCATGCGCGAAATTAAAGATATAAAATGGCAACAATTTATCCATCACACACTGCATATATATATATATATGTATGTATGTACATTTTCCATATATATTTGCGCGCGCGCACACACACAAACACACACACACACACACACACACACACGCGTAATTTTTATTACAAGACTGTGCATGAGTTAACTTTTGCCTTTCAATATTTTCTTTATGGTTTTATTAATTACAGCTATTTAGTCTTAAAACAATAATGTTACTAAATCCATTAATATCTTAGTAACTTCTCAGTTGTTTTGATTCAAATATAAACATTTCCGACGAAGTAAAAAGACAAAAGATCTAAGCCTCTTCAAAAATATCGTGTAAAATATATTTTCTGAAACGTCTAATGGCCACTTCATCTTTGAAGGGAGAAGAGTATTTCTTAATGAAATTCTTCAGCTAAAAACTAATAATGAAATCATGAGTTTCGAACACGCTTTCGCTAATCTTTTCCTCTGTTATCGATTTTGTACAGACTCGACATTCACAACAAATCAGAAATAACAATGAAAGCTTACTATTCTCAGTAATGATGGATAGCGTATTAGTGCGTACATAACATAGATTTTGGTAACCTCACTCAGTAAATGCGTAAACCCTGGTCAAATTACACTCGTTAATTTTGGCACAAACTTCCTCCTAAAAGAAATGTACGATTAAAAATGAATTTGGACACAAATTACTTTATCAGTCTCTCGAGACTCTCAGTGATAAAAGTATGATAAATCATGGACGACAAAAAGCTGCGTGAGAAAGCAATTTGCAGATATATAAAACTGACGACAAAAGCGTACATCACAAATGTGTTAAACTAGCGTTTCTTAGGGTCCGAGAAACAAACAAGATAAAGTTTTTATAGATAAAAGCGATAAGCGTAATCTGTTTGGTATTATGAGAAACAGGCGATAATATTACAAAAACAACAATATAATATGATAACCATGAACTCGTTCAAATAAAGTCAGCACTCCACAAACTAAATGATAAACACAATATATTAATGTTGTAAACACAGGAATACCTTCTATCCCTTACCAAACGCAGAAAAAAATTGATTTAACACCGAAAAGAAAAACGCATAATTAGATTAACGCCTTGCTATATATAACATACCAAATTAATGCAGTAACTCATTTAATCGCTGATAGTAAAGAGATATACACCAGAGATCTGTAGACTATATACATTCATTAAATGAAAATGCAGATTTAAAAAAAAAAATATTTCCAGTATATATGTAGAAAAGTATTTTTTTATCAATGTCTTCACTATTAAATCAGGTTTATAAACACGCATCTACAAAAAAGTTAAAACTAAAATGGCAAGAAATATCCCCCGGTTTTAGTTGGTTTACACAACTGAAGATCCCTTCCATTTCCTAACAAAACAATCTATACACCCATTCTATACATCGAATCTATGCATCCAATGTGCATACTATATATATCTATACAGAGGTTTCTACTTCGGTCCACCTTTGTGGCACTCAACATGGCCAACGTTGAAATCAAGGTTATTTTCCAATATAACTACTATATAGAACAGATACGTTAATGACATTTTTATTGTGACGGGGACGGAAGAAGAAGAGATAAAATTTCGAAAAGAATTCCATATTCCATCGTAAAATTTCAACATATTGAAATATGTTGAAATTTCACATTACTGTCGCTTGTTATTTTTCGATATAAGACTAGGAATAAGCCATAGCAATACATATGCCATCATTGACAAATGCACACCACCACTGACACACACATGCACACACACACACACACACGCATACACACACACACACACACACACACACAAACACACACACACACGCGCGCACACACACACACACACACACACACACACACACACACACACACACACACACACACACACACAAAGAAGCACTCGCCATAAGTGTAAAATATGTGAGACGAGTCTTTATAGTTTTAATTCATTAAAGAATATATAAACAATGACATATTAAAGCACCGGTAGTTAATAACGACTTCTCGATTACAATATGAGACAAAAACAGTAGGATTGTAGACGAACTGATATAACAAATAAAATATCAAATAAAACTCACGCATCTGACGACATTAACTAAATGGACATTCGTTAAAAAAACAATGCATGAATAAATTATGAAAAGTATAAAACAGAACCAGTCTTGCATCACACCTAAGAGGAAACTATGAGAGAAATAGAGCATAATTGAATAGAATGTCATAAATAATGAAACCAGAGAAAATGCTTCGAACAGAATAAATCAAATGAACAACACGAAACTGTAAACTCTGTCAGTGAAGCTGTTACATTGGATAAATGTAACATTTTCTCATTGACAGAGGAAACATTTAAAACAAGGTACCATTGCAGAGCATTGCAATATAGAACGGGATATAACACCTGATAAAACACGGTTAATAGCTGACATTTTATAGAGAATTCCACCAAAATTTCGAGACTGTTACTGAAGGTGGCTTCATCATTGGCAATATACAAACCACCAATCGATACTCTGGCACAATTCATACTAAACAATCTCTGTGAAAGTAACCACGGTTGGAACAGTGACGATTTATATTCGCGAACAAAATTTTTCCTATGTTACATTGCTGTTTACGATAAACGCGTCAATTCGGAAGACACGAATGAGTAGATCTCGAAATTTTAATGCAGTTAGGAAGATTGTTTTCCCTAAACAAAGAATAATGGTTTAAGAAGTAAATATAAAATATCTTTAGTAAAGGATTGCAATTCTACATACCACATCTTCCATAGACACATGTAATACATATACAAACATGTATATATATGTGTGTGTAGATGTATGGACATCTGTGCGTCTCTTTGTCTTTCATGGTGGCACATGTGTACTGCATGGGTTAAGTGTGTTTTATTATTTGACCATTCGTAACAAGAGTTCTTAAGAGAAATCAAAACGTTTTGAGAACAGTGTGTGCGTGCAAGCGTGCATGCGTGCGTGCGCGTGTGTGCGTGCGTGTGCGCGTGTATGTGCTTGAGTGCGTTTAAGTATGTCTGATGTCAGAACTTGGTGCTAAGATTTATATATATATGGTGTATGTATGTATGTATATATGTACGTATACACACACACACATACACCATATATATATATATATATATATATATATATATATATATTTATATATATATATATATATATATATATACATATATAGAATATAGATAAGAGTTTACCCGTGGCTAAGAGTTGCTCTGACTCTTATTTCTAGCAATGCTGGTGCTGACAAGCATTCTTAGTCACCTTAGTTACGTAAAAACTTGTACCTTCTCGTTGTAAATTGCGAATAAGCCATTTTAATAATTTATAAATATCATTAGAATTACGTTTCCAGTCAGTGAAATTAAGTTTCCTTTCTCTCGCCAAAATAGTAGGTCTTCCGTACCGCCTTTGATTAATTAATAAATAAATTTCTATGATGTTAGCCTTTCTTTAGGTTAAAATGTTTCCATTTTGTAGATCTTCCACTAGAGTAAAGTTCACTCTTTCTCCGTATCTCTGTAGAAAATCGGAGAAAAGACAATAGAATGATATACAAAGTATTCATATTTGCTGCACTAGTGTGATCTTTTCGGTGAAGAAGTGACATTTCATTTACACCGATTGCTGTCAAATATATCTGGAATCTTCTTAAAACCAAGCCGTCAACGCGTCAAATGATGAGACCATATACAGTTGGAAAATATGACTGAAAGGTTCAAGTTAAATGAAATCCGACGGGAAATGTGCGTAAGTAAAGCCAAGGTGAGCATGTACGAGTGTCAGAAACAGACATCAAGAAAGAAAATATCAATAACGCTATTCATTTCTTTTTTCTTTTTAGCTAGAGAAGATCACCTCAGATAAATCAAAATTATGATCAGTTCCCGTTGGTAGGGAGCAGCTATTTTATACTTTATTTAAATCATTGGGATGCGATTTGTTGATTTAGTTAATATTGGGAACAGATCGAAGGACTAAGTCGAGCGTCTCTTATAGACACTTTTAAAACAAGAAACCAGAAGCAATTTTGAACAGATTATTGGAAGACATTCTAAAAGAGGCATAGTGCATCTCTCTGTAACCTCTAACTCCCGCATCCACCTCTCTTTATTTCCTTTTAATCCCTCTAAATCTACGAAATTCCCACATAAAATGTGAAGAGGTATGATTTAGTAATTAAAATATCGAATAGTAGGTAGCACTATTACTGTATTACATACAATGTTCTGTCATGTGTATTTCGATGATGTTAGATAAGTGCAAACTAATTCTTAATAATATTTATCGCAATTTTAAGGCAATCTCCTTAGTAGGGCGGGTAAAGTGCTCAACGAAATTTCATCGGTGTTTACGTTCAGAGTTCAATTTCTGCCGCGAATGACTTGCCTTTCATCCTTTGCAGGTCGATAAAATAAGTACCAGTTGAGCCATGGAGTCGATATAACTAACTTCCCCGAAATTGCTGAAACCAACATGAATTTAATTTCATGTAATGATAAAATTCATCCGAAAATTGTTGCTCTAAGTATTTTATTTAACTATATTGTAACGCTATCTAGTTATAATGATTGTCGCTGTCAATATTTACCTGAAACTAGTTGCATAACATGAAAGTATTTATGAAAAGTATATAATGCGATAGCCAGACGTAAGACTACTGTCTGCAGCTCTCTCCAATACCTCGACGACCAGACCTACACTTTGCCAACGTAAAACCAGATAATATTCGATCGAGAATTAACTTTCATGTCATTTCACTAAATAAATTATGTCATAATCAGTATTTGTATTAATATTCATATTTGCTCTTCGTCGACAATGCAATCGAGGGTCATTTTCTATTAATTCGTATCTGTAGACAAACACACATATATTAATTACAACACGCTTGCCTTCAGCTAGCACACACACATTCTCACACGTATATGTATATAATCATACATACATATATATATATATACATACATACATACATTCATATATGCATACATATATATATACATACATACACACACACACACACGCACGCACG
>NC_142949.1:20547290-20552290 GCF_046866305.1 Octopus bimaculoides | reverse complement strand
GGGCGGGGCGGCGGTCATTCGCTGGAGGTCCAGGTCAGTAGTTCTAAACCGCGGTCCATATAAATTTTTGTTAAAGCTTATGTCCAATAAACCCCCGTTATACTTTTATACAAAATATTCTTAATCCTTTATAGGATTCCTAATGATACAAAAAAAAAAAAGGATTTTTTAAACATCGAATGTCTATCGGGGTCCATTCGAATATAATAGGAATTAAAGGGAGCCCATAGGCAAAAAATATTCTGACACCATTGGTCTATCATAAATGTCAGTCCAATAATCTTTCTATTCGCTTCCGCCCCGCTGAAGCCAGTACTGTTAAGTTACCCATTAAACTGTTGCAAGTCAGAACCTACTGGGAAGGCGATTCCAGAAGGGTTGTATTCTGGGGAGGAAAGGCTTGTCATTGTGGTTAGTGTGGGGAATGGACTTGGGTGGCCATAAAATTAGTGAGAGAGAGAAAGAGTGTCAAGTAATGCTGGAGGGTCTGAGAGGAGGAGGTACAAGAACATTCAGTTCGCAGGACAAATTGAATTTACTGGACAACGTCCATTGCTAAAGGCTGACACTTTTCCAGTAGAAATGTTACAGGTGAATATAAGTGGACGGTAGATTGTTTTGTGGGAAAAGTTGCCTCTGATTGAAGACGGCATTGAAAAGGCAGAGTACATCACCGTAGAGATAGAGAGATTAAAGGGTTTGGTAAATATAGGGGCAAGTTCTGAAGCACATTACAAATCTGTCACTCATTCGGTTACGAGGTCGAGAGTTCCAGTGGATGCGATTTCCCTGCTGTTAGATGTCTAGTATTTTGTTTTACAGCTATAACAGAATGTACTCCTTGGAGGACTTGGGTCATAGAAATTAAAGTGTGTGGAGCGTGGAAAAACGTGCATTAAAAGGTAATCATAATTACTGGTTTAGCTCTTTAGAGCGGCAAAATGATAATTAACGTAAAATTGTCGAAGTTCAGACCAGTCAGCTGACTTGAAGTACCATAGGGCCCGGGGTGATGGCTGGCAGTGAAGTTTGAGATTGTTTTGAATAGTTGCAAAGAGACATTAAGTGCACATAGTCAGGATTTGGTAGGGTTTTGGTTTCAAGGTGAGAAAGGGATCAATAGAGATCAGAATGCATGTATATCGATGCAGGATGTGATTTCGGAAGGAAAACAAACTAGATAGCAAACGTTTAGTCTTCTGCAGTGGAATGGAATGGAAAATGAGTAGGGAGTGCAACCCTTGGAAACGGACATGGCCAGTGAAAAAGGCTTGACAAATATGTGAGAGAGTGGAAAACGTGTGGTTTGGTTTTCAGTAATTTTTTCCACGTGTAGGGGGTGTATGTGTACGTGAGTACACACAGATGTAGTGGGAGAGTATGTGTATGTACATATACGCAGATGTGTGTGTAGGGGGAGGCGTTTGCAGGGAATTTCTTCTCGGCGTCTTGATCACGTGTCATGTCATATTTTTACCTCTTATCTTAGAAGATGGATAAATGTATCAGAGGGAACTGTGTGCCAGTCCATTGGTCACATTGAATCTCCGTAAGAATGAGCGTGTGTGTGTGTGGAATACTCAGCAAGTTACACGCAGGAGATTTAGTTCATAAGTTCGAAAGACAGGGATAAACATCGCCAAAAGTTTGGAAAAATTCTTTTCTTGTAGTGCTGGTGGTGGTGGTGGTGGGGTTATATGCATGTACTGGGTCATTTTTTCCTGTATTTTCCTTTGTGTGTGCTTGTGTGAGGTGTTTGTATGTGTGTGTATTTCTGTATGTATGTGTGCGTGTGTGTGTGTGTGTGTGTGTGTGTTGATGTGTGCATGTATGTGTGCATGTATGTGTGCGTAAGAGCAACTTTACAGCTTCGTTAATTTCCCGTTTCAACATGTTTGTGTTCATAAGACCAAGCTTGTATTTGTGATTGTGCATACGTGTGTGTGTGAGTGTTTGTGGGCGCGCACACGTGTGTGTGTGATTATTTTCTCTATCAGTATACATACACACACTTACATACATGCAGGCAATGATATGATAGAGAAGTGGCATTTCTACTGGCCTTGAAGCTCCCGTTGCGTTTTCAGCTGTCAGCAAGTGTGCTAGTATTGATTGACAAAATGCTAAGCATTTTTTGGAAGTTGCTTCTGGAATTCTCAAGATAGCCACCATATTTGCATGTTCCTTGAATAAATATTTCTCCAGTGACAAGGCAGGGCATTTCAACGTCCAACACTAACAAACGGAATAGTTAAAACACCATGTCACGTACTCTAACAATTCTGCATGAACTTTGCATTGTACTTTATTTTTCCACCCCAAAAGTCTGAAAAGCAAAGATGGCACGGGCGTGATGTGAACTCAGAACCAATATTAGGACTGATAGAACATATCATTCTAGACTGTGCTCTAACGGCTCTGCACCTCGTCGAATTCAATTTATGTGAATGATAACGAGTGTATATATGGGGATAGCAATACTCATATTACTGAGGGTATGTATGGTGATACAACACGCATCCCTCATATATATAATATCTGTGTAAGATTTATTGTGTATATATGTGTGTAGAAATATAAGTGTACAAATCTGTATGTATGTATATATGAACTAATGCATGTGTCTCTCAATTTACACCATGTATGTGTGTATAGATCACATTTGAAACACCTGTATACAAAACACACACAGACACACACACACACAAACACACACACACACAACACACACACACACACACACACACACACACACACACACACACACACACACACACACACACACACACACATATCCTTATTTACGCAATAAATGATCAAAGTTTCCTCCGCCAGCGATATACTAAGTCTCGGAAGAAAAGTTAGAGCGTTGAACCAAATAACTTGTGGTATTTGTTCTAACCGTCTCCATTGAAATTTAAAATTCAGCCCTAATAAAATTTGCATTTAATTTTCCATGAACGATAGAATAAACTTCCAATTAGACTCTAAACGCTGGATTAGTGGGGTTGCAGACCCAGTCCTAATCTGTCTTCAATTTGATATTTTCTCCCGGAGCTTTGATGGATTTAATGGGGTCCAAATTGTAACAAGCATTTTGAGCAGAATGACAAATAAAAGAATAACTTCCCTGTATCCAACTCGGTGACACTGGAATATATGGATCTTGGACAACTGTGCAACCTGTCCACCGATTCTTAAATAGCGGAACACGATTTGAAGGGATTTTAGTTGTTATTTCTAGCAAGCGGAGTGATTGCCTGTGCGATATTTCTGTTCTTTTAGACTAATTTGTGAAATGAGGGCAATGAGACTGCTAATTGAAGGAAATCGATTTACCACCTAAATACCTCGTCGGGTTGTGAAATGTGAATCCCTCCGACGCTAACCCTTCCACTGTTAACCATTTTGGTGTAATGTATTGCAGTCGATTAACTTCAGGATATTCACGAAACACTCTCGTGAATAAGTCACTCCCACCGTGACTATCCTGTCTATATTTTGTTTTTCAGACACAGATGTAGGAGTGGCTCTGTGGTAAGTAGCTTGCTTACGAACCACTTGATTCTGGGTTCAGTCACACTGCGTGGCACCTTGGGCAAGTGTCTTCTACTATTGCCTCGGGCCGACCAAAGCCTTGTGAGTGGATTTGATAGACGGAAACTGAAAGAAGCCCATCGTATTTATGTATATATATGTGTGTATACGTTTGTGTGTCTGTCTTTGTCCCCCCAACTTCGCTTGACAACCGATGCTGGTGTGTTACGTATCCGTAACCTAGCGGTTCGGCAAAAGAGACCGATAGAATAAGTACTAGGATTACAAAGAATAAGTCCTGGGGTCGATTTTCTCGACTAAGGGCGCTGTTCCAGCATGGCCACAGTCAAATGACTGAAACAAGTAAAAGACTAAAAGAGTATACTGTCTAGAGGATCACGGTAGATAATGATTTGAGGGAGAGTTGGCTGTTATTTCTTAACTGGGTAAGCAGCCATGCAAACGACTCCCTGTTTGATTAAAGAAGAGTTACCTTTCTTTCCTTACATGAGTATTGATTACTGGCAGTCGGAGACTCTAAGAACTCGTACCACCTTGTAGAAATAGCAGCTAAATAACTCTCAAATCACGCCCAATATTATTAAAATTACATGACGGGTTATTTATCCATAAAACGGTGAATGGTTATGACTGGAACGCCTTCATTCATAAATCTTTTCAATCATATCCGATCTGAGACTAAAGAGTAATTACGATTAGGTTTTGAAAGCAGCTCGCTAATGTCGTTTAAGTGAAGTTAGAAGTTAGGCTAAACTACGCTTATTGCTTCTAAACTAAGTAAACGTTAAACTTTTCATATCTCTTCTCTCTCTCTCTCTCTCTCTCTCTCTCTCTCTCTCTCTCTCTCTCTCTCTCTCTATCTATCTATATTTCTTTCTCTCTCTCTTTCTCTTCTCTGTGTATAATTGTGTGTGTATGTGTGTATACCTCCCGCTTTTATCTGTCTATCTTTCATTCTCTTTATCTAGGGAATTAAAAAATGTCTGCCGCTGTCAACAGTTGAAACATGTCATATCACTATCGCCAATCAAAACCATCAGTCCTATCTTGATACACATGGAATAAAGTCGATACACAACAAATTTCTAGATAAACATGTACACACGTTTACACACACACACACACACACACACACACACACACACACACACACACACACACACACACACACACACACACACAAACACACACACACACACACACATACACACACAGACAATCAGTGACATGTACACACGTGAATCTAACCCACATGCTAGTGGTGGTATTCGATATTTTAAAGGTCAAATATTGTGATTCGTAAATAATTATAGTTTTATTGATGTAAATAATTACAGAGTTTCAAGTGATATCGGAGGTTGTGATTAGAATCTTTTTAGCCTGTTGACATTTCTAAGACTTTTACTTTGGGTTTCGCTTCCGGTGACGCTTCTGTTTTGGGT
>NC_142949.1:20532290-20542290 GCF_046866305.1 Octopus bimaculoides | reverse complement strand
TGTGTGTGATTTTGTGTCTGTCTTTCTCCCCATACCCCCACACCATCCCTTGACAACTGATGTTGGTTTGTTTACGGCCCCGTAAACTAGTGGTTCGGCAAAGGAGTCCGATAGAATAAGTAGTAGGCTCACAAAAATAAGTCTTGGGATCTATTTGTTCGACTAAAACCCTTCAAGACGGTGTTCCAGCATGGCCGCAGTCAAATGACTGAAACAAGTAAAAGAATATATAATGTAGTCTTTTATTGTTTTACTAGTTTCTGCAAGAGGCTATGGCTATGCTGGAGCACCGCCCCTCGGTGTTTTTTGGTTTCCTTTTCTATTGTTTTGGGTGAAGAAACGAGTCAGACGGAGTTTCTCTTCTTTGTGCCTCTTTCCGCAATGTGGAATTTCATCTGGTGTTTCATCAGATGCTTTTTGAAGGTTTCCACATCCACAACTCGCAAATCTCTGAGGTTGTTTGGCAAGATGTTAAACAGTTGTGGTCCCCAGAAGCCCAAGCTGTTGCATTATTATGTCAGTTATCCGAGAAGAAGACGGGATTGTTGGTATTATGCTGTGCAGTCCATTTCGGTGTTTGGTATCGCTTTTAATTTCAAAATTGGGAGCTAGAACTTCCAGGATATTCCATACGTATATCACTGTACACCATTCTCGTCTTCTCTCCAGGGTGTTCCAGCTTCAGTTCTTGTATCCTCCCCCAATAACACATCAGTTTCACCGAATCAATCTTCTTTGTGTAGTGGTGCTGGATTTCCTCAAGTTCCGCCACGAGCTTGACGTTCTCCGGTGACCACAGTTGGGAGCAATAATCCAGACAACCGAGAACGAAAGTTCTCCATAGGTGTAGCAAGGTATCCTTATTTCTGCTTCTGAATAATCTAAGAATCAATCCAGTAACTCACCAGTACAATGTTGCCATCTTGGTAATATGCACATGGAATGTTGCATCGTTATCATGTGGATTCCCATATCCCGTCCCGCCTCTAAATCTGGGATTGTACTGCCTCCTGCTCCTATGTTTTCCGATTGCAGTCTGTCCGTGCGTTGAGAGCGGAGTGTTTAAAACTTAGCATCACTGAACTGCACGTTATTTTCATCAGCCCATTTGCATACATGCAGACATCTCGTTTTGCAGTTTTAGTATGTCATGAGGGTCGTTGACCGCCTGTGATAATTTTGTGACTGTACAGCTGTGGGAAAATGTAAGAGAGCCACTACAAACAATAGTAGACCGAGTACAATTCCCTGAAGAACTCCACTTCGGATTGATGTTTCCCCAGTACCATTGGATGCAGCTGTCTGGCATTTGACTTTTAAAATGTCGTACAGCCACTCTCCCAGTTTACCAGTGACAACAAGGTCATGCAGTTTGTGACATAACGTTTCATTTCAACTTGGTCGAAGACTTTGGCAAAGTCGAGATATATCAAATCCACATATGAGTGGTTGAGCTACTGTTTCAGTACCCAATCGTAGTGTTATAGATATCTGTGTGAGACTTTTATGTATATATTTATTTACCTCAATATATACATGCATTCGTACGTACACACACACGGACAACACACGCTCGCGCACGCACACACACACACACACACACACACACACACACACACACACACACACACATAGTCAATTCAAATAAAAAACAAACACTTCAAATAAACGGATAAAAAACTAAAAAAATCCGCGAACATGAGGATATGCACAAGAATTACGCTAGCTTGTCGATCGGTGAGAGGAGAGTGTTTAACGTTTCAAGCATAGGTCCTTTTTGGAAAGGAGAAAAGGAAAAAAATCCAAAGAAGGAGGAGAAGAAACAGGCAATATATATATATACATACACTAGCAAGGCATCCCGACGTTGCCCAGCTGTTATTACCTACACGCACATTGTATTTATTAGCACCTTTCTTATGAGCAGAATCGGCAGAGCTAATATATAGTTAATGGCATAATGGAAGTTATTGTTTGTTTAAAGGTGAAGTGGGAGGGTACAATTTACATGAGTTTGCATGAAAGGGCTTTCCATTTCTAAAAAGGATCAGAAACAGTCAATATAAAGTTTAATATGAACCCCCCCTCCAAAAAAAAAACAGAAAAAAGAAAGCCCTATTAGGTGTAAAAACGTGTGTAAAAAACGAATATGTAACAAAAAATGCGCGCCGAATGTGGGGTGGGTGAGTGTGTAGGGGACTTTCGGAAAATTTACAGGATCCAATTTTTCTTCCATAACTTTCACGAAAATGGATATTTATTGATGAAATTTTACCGAAACACCTTTCAAACAACACAGATTACGATTATAAAGAAAATGTGAGGAAAATGTTTTCCGAAGGGGTGAGAAGAGGACTGTCGGAAAGTTCACATGTTTCGTTCTTTATCATCATAACTTTCAGGATCTACTTTAGCGCCCGGTCACCAAACCATTTTTCTTTGTTTTAACCAGATTCCTGTTTTCGATGACGGAAATTCCGAATAAGGAAAAAAAAACACTTTTTCAAAATGTTTAATTCCTCCCCTCGCACACGCGCGCGCGCGCACACACACACGCACGCACGCACACGCACACGCACACACACACACACACACGCACACACACACACACACACACACACACACACACACACACACACTTTTTAATTCTTAACTTTTTTCCGAAATTTTTAGTCTACGCGGAAACATACGGATATGTGGGAAAAAAAAAAATTTAATTTCAAATTTTTCATGAAAAACTCTTAAATTGGTCAACACCCCACTTGCTACCCCATCCCTATGTCTACAGTGAAAATGAACGGCTGTTTTTGTCCGTTTTCGCATGCGTAGATTTATAGTAAACGCATCACGGCATGTGAAGACCTCACCATGAAACTTGACATGCTAAAAATAACAGCTTAATGTCTGGAGAATTTTTGTGTTTGTGTGTGCACGCGTGCAACAATCTTCACAGCTTCTCCGAATGAACAGAGAAAGAAGTAGAGAAATATATTTTACATACTTGTCGTATACGTCGGTTTTGTTTTTCACATTAAAGATGTCTTGTGAATTTTCCGAAAGTAATCTCCCCACCCCCACGTTCATTTGCTCAATTTTATTTTCATATTTGTTTTCTACACACTTTTTTACTCCTAGTAGGCTGGTTTATTTTTGTTTTCATTAACGGGTCTTAAACTTTATACTGACCTTAGAAACTATGTATGGTTTCATCGTATAAAAGAGGGTTAATAAGATTTTGTCCAGAAATCACGTTTTTAAAATTTTAAACTCCTCCCCTCCCCACCGCAATTTCTTAATTTGTAACTTTTCCGATCTTTTTTTTCTTTTTTTTTTTTGTTATCTACGTAGAAAAATACAGAGATTACGAATATGAGAAATATGAATATTCTTTTACAGATTAATTGTTCTTGAAGAAACGCGCAATGCCCCTTTCCCCACCTCGCTTACTCATCACCTGTCCCCTATCAAAAAGCTAAAATCTCCCAATCTTTCACTTTTTTCTGATGTTTCCCGCATGCGTAGAATTCTACTGAAATAGCAGACATAAAAATATTAGAGCACCACCAGAAAACCCGACAAGCTAGAAACAACAGGTAAACGACATTTCTGAAGAGTAAGCTGCTTTTTGAAAGTGGTGAGGTAATGGGTAAAATTAACTTCTTTGGAGGACATTCTCGCATTCGTTGTTTGCGTTAACGAGTCTTAAACTTTATACTGACCTTAGAAACTATGTATGGTTTCATCGTATAAAAGGGGATGAGCAAACACGACCTTCTCCACCTTCCCTCCCCAATCAAAATATATATAAACGAAAACACTTCTATCAACAAACATTTTTATCCAAAGACATGTATCTGACACCTCATTAACACCACCACCCCAGACACACACCTAAGACATAGAAAATTACTAAAAGAAAGAATTTGGAAAAACATCTGGTCATTAGATTTCTGACCAAAGGTCAACTATTCAAATGGCTTCACAAAACATTCCTTTAACACCCCAGCACCTCCCATCTCCACCCCCAATCAAGTATTTTGTGTTGACCATCCACCACTTTCTTTCAGCTATCATTCATCAACAGTTTTTCACTCTCACACTGATTAACAGACCCCAACTCAAATACGCCCAAATCCCATTTTTAGAATCACAAAACCTCAAATGCTTAGATCTGTTTGACAACGAAGTTAACAAGAATTTTTTAACATAGAAGTCAAGAATTTTTTTATAATTCTCCACACCCAAGTTAACAAAGAACTTACTAGAGCTGTGAACTAAAATTTATATTATTAAAATATTAAAAAATAATAAATTAAACTGATTAGAACTACCAGTGAAATCATTCTTTTTCTTTTAAAAAAAAAACCCCAAACGCACGCACACACACACACACACACACACACACACACACACACACACACACACACACACACACACATATATATACATATATACAGCGTGCACCTTTTTGGGGTCATTGCTGCATTTTTGTTAACTCTGTATAATCTCTGTTTTAGAAACTAATAATGGCAGACGCTCAGCTTACTGAAGAAATGAAGAAACATGCTGGTTTTGTGCTGAGCATAGCCATTTAGAAATATCTACAATGTTTCTAAGGGGCTAAAGACTGAAAATGGAAACGTATCACCAATATCAAAGCATCAAAAGCAATCTAAACTCTCTGAAATCATCAGAACATCTGAATTTATTCAGCAAGTTCAACAGAACATTGATTACAATCCCAGAAAGTCCATGTGGTCATTTGCAAAAGATATCAATGTGACAGAAGGAACAGTTAGAAATGTTGTTCACGAAGACATTAGACATAAGTCTTGTATGACGAGGAAAGGTCAATTTGTCAGAAAAAGCAAAAGAAAATCACTACACTAGATCTAAAAGGCTCTTAAACAAACTGAAAAATGCAGCAGAAGATTTGATTTGGTTTTTCTCAAACGACAAAAACTTCGACCGAGATCAAAAACTTAATCGAAGAAATGACAAATGGTTATGTGCAGACCCATCAGAAGTTCCACGTATTGTGCATACAAAATTTCCTGCAACTGTCGTGCTTTTAGCGGTTGTCAGCAACGAAGGACATGTGATACCTCCTTACTTCATTCCACATGGCTTTAGAGTTAATTCTGCCGCTTACATTGAAGTCTTGGAAATAATTGTTAAGACCTAGATAGACAGTGTATGCAATTGAAGGCCATATGTCATACAGTAAGACTCTGCACTATCACACATGGCTCAAGTAACACAGGAATGGATGGCTGAAAATTTTCCTGATCACATAACCCCTAACATTTGGCATTCTAATTCTCCAAATTTCAATTCATTGCATTATTACAAGTGGAGGGTTGTTGAGCGAGAGGTCAATGAACACGCCCATAACACCAAAGATTCCTTCAAAGCTGCCATAGTCAGAGTAATGTCCAAAATGAACCATCACCACTTGATTCGAACATGTAGATGATTTACATTTCATATAGAAGTTGTTAAAGCTGAAGGTGGCTTTATTGAATAACATTATAGAAAAGAAGGTTTAATTTTATCCTCATAGCATTTTTTTGATAAATAAAGTTATCTTTTATTATATAATGGGTTTTTTTAATAAACATAAATGTGTCCTCCAATATCTTACGCATCCTGTATATATATATATATATATATATATATATATATATATATATATATATATATATATTTATATATATATATATATATATATATATATATATATATATATATATATATATATATATATATATATATATATATATATATATATATATATTTATATATATATATATATATATAGATAGATATATATTTGACAGGAAGGACAAAAAAAGAAAGAAAGATACCTCGATATTATGCAAATAGAGGAATTTATCTGTAAAAATATGTGACACTTATTCGGTAGCCATGATAAAACTCCGAGTTTCGGATGCCAGGTTGGTAGCCCACGCCAACATCTCTTCAGTTATCCGGTCATTGAAAATTCCTGCGTGCGTATATGGATATATGCGTGCATGCGATAATATACGCAGTTTTAGACGCGTTTGGACCTTGTTACTACACAGCAATTTCCCTTTGTTTTTAACGGTCATTCTTCACAGGAATTTTCAATGACCAGATAACTGAAGAGATGTTGGCGTGGGCTCCCACCCTAGCATCCGACAGTCGGAGTTTTATCATGGTTACTGAATAAGGGTCACATATTTTTACAGATATATATATATATATATATATATATATATATATATATATATATATATATATGCATATATACGTCATACATACCTACACATATACATGCATATGTACGTATGTGTGTGTGTGTGCGCGCGCATGCGTTAGCACGCCATTTTATACGGTTGAAATTGGAGAGAAACGAAAGCAATGTGTGTTACCTTCACTAAATTCGACGCTGCAGATCCATCCATTATCGATCATCTTAGTTCAAGTTTGTAAAACAAGAATCTCTACAATATTTATTTCACGTGGTCTCCACTTAAAATTTTCTGGCAAATTCCAATATTCTGTGGTTGTGAAAGAAAAACATTCTTAGTTGAATGAGTTCTTACTACTTTTACCTTCCTTTTAGATTGGCCAAGAAAGACTATAAACTGATGCTAAGCATCCGGTAGTAGCCATCCAATCTTTTTCTTTCCTTAGACATTGTAACTTGGACTATATCAGACTAAACTTCTTTCAGTTTTTGAAAGCTGCGATGTAATTTGAGAAAGATTCAGTAGCTTTTTATAACAGATAGAATGGCAACGAATAGTCTCCATCGTTGGATAACTTGTGTTTATGTGAGTGTGTATTTGTGTATATGTGTGGATGTTTGTGCGCGTGCGTGACTTTTCACATCTATGTCTTCAAATACTTGAAAGTATCGTGTGCACGAAATCGGTAGTTTTCTTCACCTATTTCTAGACGACATATCTTCAAATGGAAATTAATTTTGTTTCAGTTCAATTTACGATCATATGATGTGCAAACCTGAGCTGTAGATCTTTATTCTCATGGTGATGTTGCAGCTTTGCTAATGCTTATGTTTCCTAATGTAATTACAATCAGATAATAATGACTATTACATCCGGATTACATATTCTCCCTATTCTTTAGTTCAGTTTATGATTTCAGTTTATATCATTTCGCCCTCTTTCTCTTGGTTCATATTGATCGCCAGATGGCTCTATCCTTTTCCATTCGCCTGTTCAAAATGCAATTTGCAAAGAGACAGCCGTCAGTGGTGTCGTTTTATTTTCCTTCATAGAACAAATACAACTACATGTAATTCTGTCAAAATCTTCATATGTTGAGATTTTCGCCCCTGTTTTATGACATAAGCCACAAATCTGTATCATCACTTAATGGTCACAGTTATTGGTGTCAGGCGTATCAGTTATTTCCCCTCATGAGTGTGTATGAAAGTCTGTGTGTGCACATATATATATAGGGATATGCGCATGTATAAAGGAGTGTTTGTAAGTAGACATATGGAATGCGTTTGAGCAATCAATCATACGTACATGCGCACACAAACGCACACTCACACATTAATGCGTGTGAATGTGGTTAAATGAATCATAGTTGAATGTATACACTCATATCAATATATATATATATATATATATATATATATATATATATATATATATGCTTGCAAGCAGATGTGCGGATTATATGTAGGTATGTGTGTTAATATGTACGCATGGCTACATTCATATGTGCAGAGTTGATTATACATGTGGACCTATATATGCGCATAACAGTGTTGCCATATGTTTAATACATTCACGCGTACACGCAAACACTAGAATGCATGACTCTGCTTCCATATCTATCAATTTGTTCTTATATTGTCATGTTTGCCATCTCTCACCAATCTGACTCTTCTTTTTAAATATATACCAGGCTTTGTTACTAGTATAATACCCGACTCTTTGCTCACAACAAGATCAGGAAATTTGAATTTTACATTCTTTGTCCTTATCAAATTTTACATTTTTTAACACAATGTGTCTTTCAAAGAATTTTTATAAAAAGTTACTTCTCTTTTCATTTTCAGGAAAATGGTATACAAACTGTTTTTAATTGAGGAAATTATTGAAGGTTTTATAAACAATCGTAGTGTGTGATATTTTTTAAACTCATTGTTTATTTTCAAAGTAGCTTCTTTTATATTCTGCAAAATAACTATAAGCATCATACAATATTTATATTGACTTCGAGACTTCTCTATAAACAACATTCATACGTTGTTTTATTAAGAAGTATCTTTATTGCTGATTTGACATGACTGATATTTCTAGCAGGTGAGTAACCGAATAGTGACTCATATTCGTGAATATGCACATGTGAGTTACACGTATGTTAAAGGGAATTTTTACAATAATTTGGTCAACGATACAAGCGTAAAATTTCGGTAAAATATATTAATAAAATCTTGCACGTAATCAAAGTTATAAACGATAAATTTTATTTTGATTCATGATAATGAAGTTTTCATGTCATTTTTTAAATATTTCCCGATAATTGTATATAAACAAATATTTAAGTGGAAAATGATATATTTTCAGAGCTATGTGCTGATCTACACAATGAAGGTTTATATAAATCTATACCTATTTTCATTTATGTTCTCTTTTTCCATTCGCCTTGTCTTTATATTTCTCCTTTCATTTCCAATTCTATAACAGCATCTTTTGAAAGAATTATTGATAGACAATCTTTTTTGCTGACATAAATAAAAAAAAAGCTGTTAATTGATAAACTAATCATCAGAAACTGGAAGAGAAGGCACACAGTCTTGAGCAGTATATGGATTGATTACCGTAAAATATACCACATTCTTGAATAACATGAACTATGGGAATGTATGGAATAGCAGAAAATATGAGATGCCTTATATGGAACACTATGAAATAATGGAGAAATGAATTGACAGCAGAATATCTGGTATTAGGAAACGTTAAAATCAGGAAAAGAATCTTGCAGAGGGACAGACAATGCGTTCGCTTTGATCTTTGTCCCGGAAATGATCTTGAGTATTGCCGGCGACGAGGTTGAAGTATGATATGGGAAATGGTGGGGGAAAACGTAAGCAAATGTTATTCATGAATGACTTGAAGTTGTTCACAAAATGTGATACAGAATGGACAATCTAAACCAGTCTGTGCGGATTTTCTCGAATGATGCCAAGATGGAGTTTAGACTTTCAGAATGTGCTACGAGGGTTATGAGACGAGGAAAGCTTCTCAGGACAGGAGGCATATGTATGACAAGTGGTGAAATGATGATGAAATTATGCGACAAGTGGGCTCAAGAGGGAGGCAAGATGTGGCATGAGCACATACCGCCGAGAGTGGCGAAGTTGGAGATCCGCAAAATCCTGGGGAAGTTACTACTCCTGACAGATCTAGCTGGATCTAGTGGTGGTAGACAAGATGCACCACAAGTGCTATATATTTTATATTGCGTGCCCCTATGACCTACTAATAGTCAAGCATAAAGATATGAAAATGAGCATATACAATCGTCTTAAGTACGAGATAGCCTGGCTATGGAAATTGAAGGGGAAAATAGTGCCAATTATCGTTGGGTCATTGGGAACATTATGAGGAGGCATCAAGACGAATATAAAAGAAATCGAAAGAGAGAGAGAGCCCAGTAGAGCTGTTACAACAAAAAGTTTGCCATCTTTGCATAGTCAGAATAATCAGTAAAGTACAAGATAGCTGAAAGGAACAGATACCATGGTACCGTCGGTTGCAGATAGGAAGATCGCTGCGCATGCAAAATTCCAGAAGTCCCCCCCCCCAAAAAAAAAACAGAGTTGAAAAAGGATAACAACAACAACAGCAATAAGAATAAGAATAATAACGATGGAAGTAGAAAATAGAGAGATTTTATGCAATGAAGAGATTGATCGTGATACCAATAGTGATTGGCAAGCTAGGAATTATCGGTACACAACTACCAATAT